>NW_015090842.1:6303579-6431142 GCF_001431845.1 Calidris pugnax | reverse complement strand
GGGGGGGGGGGGGGGGGGTAAAAACTTGGAACATCCACAGCTGAGGATTTGCTCAGGAACAGCTTTTCTGCTTTGATCCATAATCTGAATTTACTGTCCCATGTTAACAAGTGTTGCTTCTTAATAATAGCTTCTCTATTAAGTACTATTATGTGATAAGTATTCCAAGTTCTTTTTCCTTTGTAGATAAACCTTGATGTTGCCTTTGATTTGTGTATCCCCGTATTTAACTTAGACTTTTAAGTAAGCTTTTAAAGTTACCATTGGACAAGATCTCCCTTCTTGCTCCTAGGGCGTAGCACAATATTCCAGTTTGGGGATCCTAACTGCTGCTATGAAATATATAATAGGTAATAGGTGGCTGAAATGAACCTTTTGCTTTCTGCATGTAGATCTGTTCTCCCAGCCTTGTGCACCCAAGGTTGAAATTTGGATCCCTCAGAGAGGAGGCTTGCCAAACCATTGTTAGCTTGATTGCCTCTTTATTAAAATTACCAAACTGGTCATTAGAGGAAAGGCAGTATTTATAATCCATCTACCCTTTATAACAGGCCAACTCCAGAGCCTCACAAATTCCTACTTGGACAAGAAGTGCAAAGGAAGCTGGCTGTGAGTGTGATCACACGGAGTCTGGACTGGCTGAAGGACAAACAAGTGCTTGTATCAATTTGGAAAGAAGTAGTCATTAGGGATATTTTGGGGATTGGTACTAAGCCTCGATTTATTTAATGAACTGAAATTTGGGGTAAACAACAGATTAATGCAAGGTTTTTCTAAGTTGTGAAGGGTTGCATTACTTTGTAAAAAAAAGGAATAAATGGAGGTGAGGAAAAGGAGGGGAAGGAAAGAAGGAAAAAGCCTGGCCAACATAGTAAAATTCAGATGGTCACAATATGCAGTTAAAACAACTGCAAGAGAAATAATCTAAGATGCAGATAATCAATTGGAGGAGAAATAGGGATTTAAGAAGTGGTAATGACTTCATGTAATTGTGGAAAGCAAAATGAGTATAAAGTTGCCACGCAGAGCAGGAGAGCAGAAAAGGCACCCCAGTGTAGTGCTCTGTGTACAAGTGTCACAGGTAGATGCCTCTTTAATGCCATAGAGGAGGATACCATTAAAATACTGAGGACATTTTGTCCTGAAAGCTAGAATTTTCATAAATGCTTCATACTTGCCAAAACCTGCTTCCAGCGAGGATCCCGGGAGTTTTGCCATTGATTTCAGTGGGAGAAGGTCTGGGCCCTTGCTGAGACCTTTCTAAAATTGACCCATAAAACACAATAGACGCTGACAAGTTAATTTGGCCTCAAAGGTAGCCAGCCAGGATGATTAGAGTGATTCATTTAAAAGACAATATTAAAATAATTGACTACATTTTGGCTGCATGGATATTTGGCTAGATAATTGCTTAAGCATCAGTTATCTGTGGATAGCACCAAAAGCTGCGGTGCTAAACACTGATCAAGAAGGTCTAACAGGGGGGATCGTCTGAAGTGAAAACCAACTAAGCAAAATAAAGGTTGAAATTCAAAGTCCTTTCCCAGGATGAAGGTCAGCTGAGGACTATTATTCAAAAAGAAGTGCTGGGTTTTAAAATACAGTGAATACAGCACATGGGATTATAATCTAGCAGTGTCTAAGTGGAATCTTTCTTTTCTGGTCTCAATTATTCCCTAGAAATTAATTGGATTTGTACTTGTGAATTAGAATGTATTTTGATTGATTGACAACAAATATTTCTCATCCCAGATGCAAAGGAATAATTTCCCATTTTCTCTCATCTTTCTCAGTGTTTACAGTTCTCTAAATCCCTGCTGTTATTCTGCCACAATAGGGGTGTAAGAAGACGTTACAAACTCAGTTTCTTTAATCAAGTGGTGACATTTGGGGACAGGTATATGTAAAGACCACTCAGTTGGTAGCTCCGTGTTACCGTTCATGGGTGGAGAATATCGGACTGATTTCTCTCTGACAAATTTCCTGTAAAGGGATAATATCCCTCACGGAAAATAACAAGGTATGATTTGTCAGTACAGCTGGAAACACTGTTTAGGAAAATCTGAGTGCAGGTGTTTAATTTAGCTTTCATTTAGTGTCCGCTAATGGACGCATTGTTAAATACAGCATTTTGCATTTCACTGCAAACCGCACGGCGCTGCTGAAAACTTTTCAGGGCTGATTGTCATTAATGCCCAACGGTATGAAAGGGCTCTGCAGAAAATGATGCTCTTCCTGACATGAGATGAATAGTGTAAAACTATGTCAGATGTTGCTTCAATCAAACCCATCACATAGAGGTCATCGGAGGACAGCAGAGGGTAAATTCCTGGGTTCCATTAAGAACCAAACTAGGGTGGTATGACACTAAGACATTGAAAATTGTTAAATCCAAATATTCAGATGTCTTGCTCTTCAGATATCTACTTTTGGTTTATTATATATCCTTATTTGGTGTTACATATTTCATATCCTCACCCCAAACCAAATATAGTGAAATTTGCAATGCAAAAAAGGTCACTGTGTTACTACAAATGAAAAAATCGCTACTGCATTTGTTAGCCTTATTCTGTGATCTTGTCTGCAAAATATTTTATTCATAAATGTGTATCTGCAAATCTAAAGGTAACATCTACATAAAATATAATAATAAGCAGCTATAGCAACTATACAAAAATATTGGAGAATAAAGAGGTGAAATAAATCTTTCCACTGATATTCCGAATTAAGAAACGATTGAAAAATTTTTTTTTTTATAAATAAATTGCTTGGCAGTGAGGTAAGCAACAGATTTAACGGGCTTTATGTGTTTCAATGGAGATGCAGCTAGTTTGGGGATGAGGAAGAGGGAATCTGACCAAAAGGTTCAGTAAGGCCGTGCTCAAGCACTGAAATATTTTGGTTCCACTCCAAAACCAAATAAATAAATAAAAAAGAAAAAAATTATTTGCAATTTATCTCTCTTAAAAATAGAATAAAAGGAGGTAGACAATGTTATTTACCTAATGGGTGAGACCTTGACACTTCAGGGTTGCATTCAACATCAGTATTTCTGTGATATTAAACAAACGCTGATATGCTTTCCTAATTGTAATGTGTTTCCAAATTTTTTTCAATATTGGATACTGGAGAGGAAAAATGCTCAGATACTGTCAGATGTAGGCTATTGCCAGAAAGCTGACAAAATGGAAGACTGATAGGAAGATGTGAAAATTGCAACTAGGAAAAAATCATTCGCAGGCCACAAAAGAGAGAGCGGGGGCAGACCACAGGCCACGGAGATACTTGCCAGGGACCAGTTTTTTCTGTTTGGGAAGGGAGGGATTGGGTGAAATCTGGGCTCTGGGTGAAATCCCTACTGCATCTGGGCTGCAGAGGACTAGAGCTCCAGTGCCACCACTGTGCCACCACCGTGCGTTGGTCTAGAAGGTGAACGGCAAATGCAGAATGATTCTACAAGCCTTTTGACACTGCACAGAGAAATATAAGCTGCTTTGGGTAAGAATTAGCATCTAACCACCAAATAGAATTCCATTCTTTGCAGTCTTCGAGGAATGTTTAGCCATGGCTTGTATATGCAAAAGTTACACTTTATTATCAGTCCTAAATATTTGAAAACTAGTTAAGCCTAATAGAGTAGATTTTAAAATTGCAACTTCTAGAATTTATATAATTCTAAACCGTTTTCTCTGAATTATTAAAAGTCATGCATTTCTGTGCAGTCATAAAATCATAAACTGCTAAGATTAAACTATAATCCCATGACTCCAAGAGCAAAGACTTCATAAAAAAAGCTTCAACCACCACAAGGCTCGAAATAAAGTCCCAAAAATTGAATGAAGATGTTGGGCAATGCTAGTTAGAGATTATAGTCTTCTCAATTAAACTCACCCTACTAATTTTTTAAAGTGTGAACACAAGTAAATTTGCAAGCAGTGGCAAGATCCCTCGTTGTGCACAGGCTCCATTCTCCATGCTCTGAGCTGACAACAAGTTAGGAGATAGCACTAGGCTAGGGCCTTATAATATCCACGTGGGGGCCAAATAGGGATTCATACTCATGCAATTGCATATATCTTGTATAGGAGATGTCTTATGTGCTATGTGGTCAAAGCAGAACTCCACTATGTATTCCTGCAATATTCCATGTATGTACACATATGTATAAGCACATAAAAGATGGCGGAATCTAGATGAACAGTCACTGAAATGTTTTAAAATAATAAAACAGTTTAGATATTGCTCAAAAATTATTTTTGAGTGAATCCGTTGCAGATGTATGAGGCAATACCCCATCTCCTCCCCTGCCCCTTTCCTGCCAGCAGTCTTTACAATGCAATGCATTTATTCCAAAATCAAATTTACAGCTTGCTAAACTTTTTTGTGTGTTCAGAATGCACTTGGAGAATGAATTTATCAGAAATAATTAATGTTTTTATAGCCGATGCTGATTGCTGTGGCATCCACATTTCGGCACTCTATATAATTTCAAATCATTTCCTAGAAGTGTCGTGCAAAAGCAGGAGATGCCTTTTGGAGTAGTGTTGTGCTCATGGAATGTTAAGATTAATGCTTGTATAGGACAAGAATACATGTAAAGACTTGCTATCTTTTTTTTTTCCGTTCTAACCTTGTTGATGTCATGAATACCAATTTACATCTTTTTTTCTTTTTTTTTTTTGAGATAATTTAACACTCCATTTAGTCATCCTTGGTAATGCAAATCAATTCTGCTGCCAGACTACAAGGTGATCTCTGTTGTATTCCTTGGAAATGAGAGATCCATTTTTCTTCATTTATTTTTATTAAAAGAAATATCTTTCGTTTTAAGCATTTTGATAAGGAACTACTGAGAATTCCAGGAATTTCAATCAGGGAGCGAAGTTGTAACCGTCCAAAAGCGAAACCTTTTAGTCTTCAGTTTTTCTGTCTGCTTCTTATACCTCCTTCCCTCTCAGCCTATTTGCATAACATGATTAAGAGAGCAGTAATAATTACAGCAGCACTCGAGGAACATACAGAGTATTGCAGATTCCTTGTAGGAAGCAACAGTGCTGCCCTGTGCCTCCTCAAAATGTGTGAAAGAGCATCTGATGTCTTGGCTAATTCCCAGGTCTACCTGAAATGTCCTGAAATCTCCTTTTTGTGGTACTGTGGGTCATACATGGGAAGTCCTCTCCCACCCCCCGTGGAGCTGACATCATCATCAAAACCGATAAAGGTGTTGATCTTCTCCAAGGCAATGTGGTCCCCTCCATGTTTCATTCTTCTGAACCAAAGTTCAGATGAATACAAAGCCTTGAGATATTAAACACTATAAGGGGAACATTTATTCAAATGGAAAACAATGGGGGAAAGTTAAGAAGTTATGCGGAGCATTTGTTCTTTTATTTTGGTTGTTTTTATGATTTTTTTTATGATTTTTCATACATGTGATTCTTGCTGATAACATTAATTGCAGATATTTTGTGTGCTTGTGTGCATTCATTTCCTGCCTCAGGCTTGCCCTACCATTAAATGCTACTGAGGCACATAATATCTTGGAATGCAGAAATTCAATATGAAATTTCAATAATGTATTATACCTCTGCTAATCAGGATCGGTTAATTAAACAATCATCATTGCTCAAAGCCTCTGGGGTCCTTACCGGCCTCACAGCAGCTTCACGGAACAGGAGGTGTCAGGGCAGGACTCGCTAATCAAAGCACCAGAATAAACTCCTCCTGCCCTGCTGAGCTGCAGTGGGTCAGCAGGACAAGTTGATTAGTGCCTTCCTATCTACCTGAATATATATGGATATATATATCCTGAATATCTATAATATGTCCTGAATATATATTAAAGGTGCAAATATATTTTTTTCTGTTTATTTTCATTTTCATTGTATTCATTGTATTTGAATATTCATTCAAATCAAAAGATGAGAGCTGAATACATGCTGTAAATGAGAAAAGACCTCAAGGGCTTGTTCCTTTATGGCATACATCTGGTAAAAATATATTCAGTTTCTCAGAGGCAGGAAAAAACCATTTCCGTGAGAAAGTAGGTTTTTTTGCTATTGTATATGTCCAGGTGCCAAAAGAACCACAAAACCGTTCAACTGTGCCTTCATGTCAAATATAGATGATGGGTTTTTCTCTTCTAGAAAAGACTATCTGTTTTGGTTGATCTGGAATGGGCTTGCACCCAGATAGAGGTTAAAGACTGACCCACATGGTACCTGATAGTATATTGATATTTCTGCCTGACACACAAGGCAGGTCGCTGCAGAGCAGAGACAGGGAGGTGCTGCAAGCACTTATGAAAACAAATACATAAAATCCAGAAGGAGAGTAGAGCATGTCAGAGCTGAGTAACCAACTGGGAACAGAAAACCTTCCCCTGCTTCTGCAGGAAGGCCTGGAGGAGATGGGGTCCTAGGGACTATCCAAAAATTCTTCCATCCTGCAGCATCCAGTCATGTTGGTGATGGAAGCTGGGGTGGCCCAGGCTGCGTGGACCTCCCAGGGTTCTTGAGCGATGTACCAGGGCTGCAGGGGGGAGGAGGAGGAGGAAAGCAAGACCAAAGAACTCTTGCATAAAGCATAATGGGTTCTTGGCTTCTCAGGGTGAATACTGGGGTGTTTTTTTTACGCAAATAAGTCAATGATTTCTTTTTCAATGTATTTTTCAGTAGGTCTTTTTTATTCTTTGGCGATTCACTGGTTGAGCGCTATTGCGTAAAGACAGGTCAGTTTAGTCTCTTGAATGAAATGCTTACAATAGGAAATTGGCTTTCCTGGAGAAAGACTATCCTTTGATTCCTGTATGAGTATCTTACTGAGAAATTCATTGTGCAGAGCTGTACACCCAATCGTTTCCCTTTAAAGTGAGAGAATTTTTATAGGGACTTAGACCTGGAGGCACATTTCTGCGTAAGAAACAGAGTGTGCAGAGAGAGGGGGCAGCTGCCATCTCCCCCTTCTGTGACTCAATATTGTCTGGCTGCAGAGGAAATGCCTTGCCAGGGCTTTACATGAAAGTAATATGGGGAAAAGCATCCATTTATTAATGAAAAATAAAAACTGTAATTTTCAGCCCAGAAATCACTTTTTTGGGCTATATCTGGGGGGTTAATTTGGGGACATTTTTGACACAAATCTTTGGCAAAAAGCTATAGCTTTTATAAAATAATGGCACTGGTGAAATTCTGATTTCACTCAAGAGGAAATGGCTGAGAAATTTTCACTCTAGAGGAAAAGATACCAAAAATATTCTTTTAAAATTCTTGTTTCCATGGTTTAAAAGCTGTAATTATTTTAAATACTTAATGGTAGCTCAGTATCTATCTTGGTGACTGTTCACTTCTGTTTGCCCTGTAAATTTATCCTATTAGTACACGTGTGTGAGTGTATGCGTTTATGTATGTTTAAAATACATATGGTATGAAAAAAAATATATATTTATCCATTAGGCATTGCTTGTTCTTCTGTCTTTTCAAATGCCTCACTGCCAGCTGCCTGAATCAAAGGAAGCGAACAGCTGAAACATTACAGTAGTCTAATTTTATGTCTGTTTATCAGGCACTGCTGCTTTGCTGTATATTTTCTAAAAGAGTTTATTGTCCACTAGGGCTCTTTTAAAGGGAAGCTTGGATACCGGGAACCTTAAAAGTGATGAAACTTAAATGCAAATCCATTTACCTTTTCTTCCACGCAGTATATTCTACTACCTGCACTCTGAAATGCAGAAGATAACTGTTATGGTACCCTATTTTTTAATCCAATGTTGACTCTTTTGGACTAACTTTTTTTTTATTTACCAAATAAGATGCAAATTGCGGAATACAGAAATCACCCAAAGGCGGTTGTTTGTTCCAGGTAGAGTAGGATTTAACGTGCTCGGTCAGTGCTGTGCTGGTTATTCTACATTCGTTTCATCTTTGCCAAAGGGCCTACGCCTGAATAATGGTGATGTTCCTGGATTTGAAAACATAGCTATGGGAGAGGAGGTGCTGCGGGGAGAAAGCGAAGATGAGTGTGAAATACCGAGGTGGGAAAAATATTTCTTCTTCAGACCAGCAGAGTAACAAATGTGTTTCTGGTCTGTCTTTTGACTCTTCATGACTAATCTCCGCAATTAGAAATAAACACTGCATCCTCGAGAGGAAATTCAGTCCTTGATTCAGAAATGCCTTTAACAGCCTGTGCTTAGCTCTAAGCACATGCTTAGCTCCAAGCTTGCCCTCGCTGCTGCTGAGATCATGGAAAGCCACCTTCTTAGGTGTTTTGACTGATGGCAGAAATAATCATTCTGTGATGCTCAGTTCTGTTGGAAAAAAACTTACACCTGACTGGGGGATTTACATAATCAATTCCTAGGGCCATCTTTTC
This sequence comes from Calidris pugnax, assembly GCF_001431845.1. Taxonomy (NCBI): domain Eukaryota; kingdom Metazoa; phylum Chordata; class Aves; order Charadriiformes; family Scolopacidae; genus Calidris; species Calidris pugnax. The sequence continues at coordinate 6,422,769 of NW_015090842.1, read as the reverse complement.
AGTTTTAACAACATTAATTAGGAAAAAGTGCATCAATAGTAGAGCTTATCTGTGTTCATGATGCTTGGGGGGGCTATTAGCATAGGAGGTGGTCTTTAGGCTCAGGTAAGATGAGTGGATGTTGTTTTCTACCTGCTCAGCTCTTTTTAGGTGCATTTTGCAAATGGTTTTCCATCTCTTGCATCACCTCCGTGGTGCTTTTAATAATGAGCCTCATCAAAGGCAACCTTTTTGCGCGGTCATGGGGATGTGCTGAGGCAAGCAAAGCACTGTATATCTATCCAAAGTACCATTCTTTCCATACCAGGTAGCTGCAAGTGTAGAGTTGATGCTTCATAAAATTCTGACATCCTGGAAAGGGAGTCCTAGATCTGTTTTATACGCTGTAGTAAAGGTGATCTTTGGAAATTGTTTGTTGAATAACTCCGCAGTCTGCTGTACATCATCTTTATTGATGATAAGGAAGATGTCATCAGTATGGCTTGCCTTGGAGAGGAAGGTGGCAAGACACTGAGTCGGCTGAAAAGATTATATTCTGTGTTAAAGAGTTCAGTGGCTAAAAAAAAAAAAAATGTTCCCACTAATATTCCTGGGTATATTGGCTGCAAAGTGTATCAACATCCCCTAGTGCTGTACAGGCCAGTGGCACATAACTCCACAACTTCCAGGAGGGTCCTTTGCTTTTGTATTAGGGCTTCTTATTTTTCAGCGCCTTTTGGTGGTAGTTTGCTGTGAATTACTGACTTCTGCTACCAGTCCAGCCATGGGGATGAACGTGTGCAGGTCTTTAACCTTCAAGCTCAGAATTGTGCCCCTGCCTGCTAAATATGGTTAGGGTGTTTTTATGATAGCTGCAAATTGTAGACTATTAGGGGAGAATGATTGGTTTTATGAGCGAAGCAGGATCTCTCTCATCTACTGTATGTGCTGGGTCGTAAAGGGGTCACCTATCTCGTGTGGGATTTAAGTGGGCAACTGCCCGCTACGCTACTGAGAGCAGAAAGCTGTTACAGGATATTATGAGAAAGTTTACTAGATTAAATTGTAAAGCATACACTGGTACTAACCAAGAGTACTTTTCAAATTGTGTCTCTTCTAAATCAGTTTGTGTCCACTAAAATCACACAAAACAATTAAAACCAAATCATCATCAAGGCATATGTTTCTTTCCCCTTCAGATGGGTCTTCAAACCTCTTTATACAGCTTTTTCTTCTGGAGTTTTCCACCTTCAGAGGAAAAGTATTCTTCTAGCCCTGGGCCTGAGGAATGTGCACACATACCAGATTTGTCATGTTTCTATAGATCTCTGGGGATACAACCTTAGTACCAAGACTTGAACACAGCTGTTTTATGCTTGTGGAAGGAATTGTAAGACTAGATCATATGCAACTAGGAAAATAAGGACTTAATGACTCCACAGATCACCATTCTGTCCTATTGTTTAGTACTTGGGCTCATAACTGAAATCCCTGTATGTTCTGTACTGTTAAATTCTAGAAGTTTTCTCCCTTTAGATATTATGCAATAGAGGCATCCCTGAGAATGGAGCCTTTTAGAAGTTCCTGTTTGAGGGCAGCTGCCATAACTGCACTTACATATCTTACATATCTCGGCTACTTTTCACTAGGAAAGAGACATTGTACTTGAATCTCAAGAGCCCACAGCGTTTGTCATACCTGCATTTTATTTAATACTCAGTACTTTCTCGAGACATTTGCTTTCAGAGGTGTTTTCCTCCTATTTGTAGTTTTGATGGATTTTCAGCTTTTCCCATCCATTACTGAAAATGGGAATTAACCTTGAGTTTGAAGATTCATTGTCTGGTCATTACAATATCCACAGCTTAGAGATCAGTCTTGTGTGAGCGGGTGAACGCAGCTGTTTGCATCCCAATTCACGACAATGTTTTCCTGTGCCTCTTGCCCCTGGCTGCCAAAATACATTGATTGACATGTGCCTATATGCATTTTTCCTTTCACTGTAAGGACTGAATCGAGCATAACTTTCAGGAAGTTTGCAGTTTCTTAGTGCCATCTGTTTTGTGACGCTGTCTGGTCTTCTGGTCATTCCTTGGATATCAGCTATACTATGGCCATGAGTAAATAGTGAAACGTGGTCAGACCACACAGTGCCCCTCCAGATCTGTCCATAGAGCAAGCCACAGCACTGTACAAAAATACACCCTCTCACCTTTCTCCTTAATGGCCTGATCAAAGAAGTCTGGTATTTCTTCCCCCTCGCTCCCTGGCTGCTGATGTCCACCATGTCAGAAGATCAGAGAGGATGACGGAAACTTATGTTGCCAGTACCCAATATCAAGAGAAGCAGCAATTATCACTCGAGTGGGACACCAGGGATTTCTTAAGATCCAGCATTTGTGAGCCCTGGCTAGACAGCAGTGTCCAAAAATGTGAGCTATTCCCCATGGTGGGAAGTGAGGATGTCCCATGTCAGGATAGCAGGAGCCTTCTCCAAGCTGTTGATGGACCTGCTGCGGTTGAAGAGACACAGACTGGGCAGAGCTGCCACAGAAGGCTGCCCACTGCTGTCAGCAGTGATTAAAAAAATTAAAAAGGTGAAAACTTATGGCAGCGCTTAGTAAGTCCCAGGTTATTTGCTCGGTGTATTAAGAGACCTGTGTGTCAGATTTTATATCGGTGCATGCACCAGAAGCATATTTAATGTGCTGCACACAAAGCAGTGATATTCTGTATTTAATAAATGTGTGTGCATGTGAGTATTGATGTACGGCACTCGGCGGTGCGAGGAACAGCCTTTTTTTTGCAAATGAGGCCACCTGTTCCTCCTTCCCTGATTTGACAGGTTTTAGTCTCTTCACTGCAAGTGGGCGGACAGTTGGATTTGATTTACTGGATACTCTCCTCTAGTGTGATTGCAGCATAATTATATCGATAATCAGCTCCGTTTGTGGTCAAAAAGTTCTCGAGCATACACACACACACACACACACACACACATCCCAGATAGTAACACATTTAGAAAATCTGTCCCGCTTTTTGTTCACAATGGTTAGGTTATGTGATAAATATAGATTGATTTTTAAGAGCTCGTAGCTGTTACTCAATCGACCAAGTGTGTGTGGTACACGATAAAATTTACAGTTACGCTTTGTAGGTATTTCATCAGGTACGACTGGTCCTTGTTAGAGAAGTGCAAAAAATTGGATAATTGATTTTTTTTTTTTTCTTTTTTTTCATTTGGAGGCTCACCTGAAAATGGGAAGGAGACTAAAACTGTGGAGGGGGGGTCATGTTACACAGGCAAAGATATTTTTTTTTCTGCCAAAAAGAGTGATCAAAAATCATTTTGGAGAACATGCAGTTTTTCACTCATCCAAAACCAAAAATTCTCCTATTTGTTTAGACTCTGGCTAGTTTTGTTATTTTTGAGCTTCAAAAATATAAAGGTAGATAAAATTAGAAACACCATTGAAAGGACTTCATGTTTCAAGTTTTTTGTTGTTTTTTTTTTTACATAGGGTTGGTTTGGGGTTTTATTCTTTTTAAACAGTTGAAACATTTGATGCATGCTCATGGATTATCCACTGACCAAGGGAAAAAATTGTTCCCAGCACTTGTTCTAGCTTTTAAACATGTATCAATATCCATGCAGTCTTTTAAAATATACTGAAAGGAAACACAAGTGCATAATGCATTGGAAATTGGGAGCAGTCTGGAATGGGTGTGTGCTGGATTGGTTATACCCTTAATGTAAGCAGAAAAGCAAAGGCATGAGTGTGTGCTGTGATTGAAGCTGAGCAGCTGGTGAGGTGTGGGGTGTTATCCCGTCGTCAGTGGCATCATGAACCAGCATTTAGTATTCTTTCTGCACTTCTTTCCACACCACTTTAGAAGCTCCAAGAAAGTAGCTTATGGAGTTTATACTCTTTCTATTCTCTTCTCCCAGTCCTCATCCTACCTGCTTCATGGGTGATATCCCAAAATACCTCCCTCAGTGAGGTGATGGCATCAATGTCTGTGACACTTCCGAGGCTTGTGACATCACCACCCAGAATGTTTCCAGTAAATGAGGCAGGGCTAGGATGGTTTGCCAAAGTGGAAAATTTAATTTTATTGTTGACTACACTGAAACCTGGATGTTATAGAGTTTGAGTTTTGCCTTTGTGTTCTTCCTCTTGAAGGTAATTTTATGTTGTGCATCACAGTCCACCATCAAACACCACTGATAATAACAAATCTGACACCTGTAACTTATGTCCTTACTGGTGCTGTGCTGTATGTGATCATATATTGGGTAGGACAGAGGAATGATTCATCAGAGCAGTGGGAAAGTTAGTTTCTTTATTTACATCCTGAAGGGAAAGGGGCAAAAGGAATCTTGGCAGGGAGGAATACCTAGGGTCTTGCTCAGAAGTGAACTTAAAGATGACACGTGCCATTAATAAAATAAAAACCCATTTTTTATTGATTTTCTGGCATTTATGTATCCTCAAATAGACCAACCAAAAATTATAACATTTGTTTTGTGAAGAAAAAGGTTAAAAAAAATTCATTTCAGCTCAAAATAACCCCACAAAGCATCTTTAAATAAATGCATTGTGAAAGACGGCAGTTCAAATAAGCTCATAATTTTTTACATATAAAAAGCTAGAAAGTATTTGCAGAGACAGATTTGTCTGACTTGAAGTCACGTTTTCAGTAGTGAGGGGGCCAAAATTCATCAGAGTCTAGTTACAAGTCAAGTCTTCAATTAGTGTTTTGTTATCCTAAAAATAATGGAAAACTCTAAGGCTGGAGAATATTTATTGTGTGCGTGCATGTGTGTGTATTTATGTGGGTATTTAATAGGGGCAGGTCATTATCTTTAAAATTCCTATTTGAGTAGAGATTTAACTAGACCTTTGGCTTCTTCATGCTATGAAAAAGGAGTGTGCTAGCATTTTATTGGTGAAACGTGCGCATTCAAAGAAGAGCATGGCATTTAAAATCCCTTAGGAACCTTGTTTGATCATTTTCTCCCTGATAATGTTTGTTTTGCTTTTGTGTGGCTCTCTTGTTGTTGCTTCCTTACTTTGACTATGATTTTATCTACTCACCGAACAAATTGTTTTATCTATCTTTATGAACCTGAGCTAGAGAATTTATTTATTAAGATAATTGGTCCAGAGAAAGGAAGAGCAGGAGATTTCTCCTCTAGACAACTGAGCCTTTAGTTAAATGAAATAGTGGAAAGGAACAGGCTTCTTTCTGTTTCTTCTTCTGTGTGAGCTGGAGATGGGCATCAATTCTTGTCCCCTCCAGCCTTGCTTCTGCATGTGTCACCCTTCCTCATGCAACCCAACTGATGCACTCCAGGATGTACCTCTGGAAAGAAGTGTCTGCAATGGGTGGAACTGGATGGACACGAGGGATGGTTAAATTCATGGTCCGTGTTGTCTCATTTGACTGTAGCAGCTGTAAATGAATGACTAAAACTGCTTCATTTCTTGTAAGGAAGGACAATTGTAGCCCATCCACCCCCACCTGCAGAGATTCATCCATTATTGATGTCTTCTGCCAGATATGACTGATTGTACCCAAGATTCAAGTTGTGTGGCCTTGGAGAGCTGCAGTTCTTTAAAATAAGGGCAGATTCTTCAAGTTTTTCCTATATCGTTCTTCTTAGAAGCTAATTCTAGCTTCAATGTTTAGCTTCTACCTATAACATACAGCCAGAAGTACCTTTCATCGCAACCTTCCCCCTTGCCTTCCTGGTAGCTATTGTGGCTGTTCTGATCTTCTTTAAGAAGAGCCTGTCTCACATGAGGTATCACGTGAAGTGTAATATCTAAACACAATAGCATCAGTTAAGAAAAGAGCTGCAGAACTGAAATGTTTTCCTGTCACTTGTTTTAGAGTGTTATGTTGTTACTGTTGTGTTATGTGTGAAGCAAATCAGGAGAACAGACCGTGGGAAACTCTTTCTTGGTAGTATTCTTCCAGCTGTAACACAGGGAACAAATTGCCAAAAGCAGAATCCATGCTCTGAGCTTAATATTAAAGAGGAAGTTATTTTTAGAGGTTTTACCCAGAAAGTGCAAACTCTAGCAGCACAGTGGTGCACCAGTGAATTGACTGTGTACTTTGGAAAGCCCTTTTCATGGTAAGTGCAGATGAATGTGTCCTTGCTGAACCTCCGTGCTCAGCCAAAGCCTCTGCAGCTGGAGTCAGGCAGCAACCAGCAGCTCCGTTCTGCTTACAAATCATGGATGGTGTTAAAGAAACCGTGGACTTTCTCAAGAAAACATATAGGGATGTTATCCTGTCTGGTGATCATGCTAATTTGTCCATTTGCATTGTTTTTTGACTCAATGCTCACCAGCATTCCCCAAGCAGCAGTGCCAGGCACTGGCACAGAGCTGCCCCGGGGACTGTGACACAATGCTCCTCTCAGCACAGCCCAGATGGAGAAATTTGAATTTTTCCCAAGGCATGGACAGCCCAACAATCCACAGCAGCAGTGCAGGGGGAACCCAGGACATAGCACCTCTATGTGTGCTTAGCTCAGGTTTTATTCAGAAGTCCATATATAACTTATGGCATAAAGCACTGTTTTGGGTTGTGCAGCTGGGATGCAGCTAGGGAAGGCAAATTGGGATTTTTGGGAAAGTGATTGGAAGAAGGAGGTAGCAAAGATAAGAGCATGGTTCATGGTTTTTTGTAGTGCCCAGCAGCACAACAGCCACCGAACTGATAAGTAGCTTGGGAGAAAAACAAGAAACATCCAAGAGTGTGTGTCTATCCAGGATCCATTTCTTCCCACTGTAACAGCTGGTCTAATAGAAGCCGGTGATGCTGCTTCCACCTTTGTCTCTCTAGCAAGAAAACAAGGGCGTTAGCTGTGCTGAGATGCTGTGTCCTCATCCTGCATCGGTGGCAGCTGCTGTTGTGTGGCATTAGCTCCTGCAGCCTGAACACAGGTGAAAACCAGTCCATCATTTAGCAGATGCTGGGTCCCAAAACTCTAAAAGCTGCTGACTGCTTCAGAATTTAAGTTTGGCTTCACAGCAATATTGACAAAGCCAGCACCGACCTAGCAATCTTTCCTAGCAAGAAATAGATTGTACCAAAAAAAAAAAAAAAAGCTCTTTACTGATAAATTAAACTAGATTTCCAAGTGATTTTGGCAAAGGATATATGAGGATTTTTTGTACATTACTGTTATGTCAGTCAGAGGGTGTGAATTTTTTTTTTTTTTTTAATTTTTCTTTTTCCTTCACACTCCTGTGTGTCAGAGCTGGGCTAGCAAAAATTCAAATATAAAGCAAGCTTAAGAATGCAAGTTGTATTTTACCATATACTCCTTAGACTGGGCGTGTGGCACGTACAATAGCGCTTCACTTCCATGAGCAGCAGATGAAATGAAACATCCATTTACTTTTCATGCACAGAAATGGTAATCGTGGCTGGAGAAAAGAGGTGACAATTTATTTTGAGCACCAGTCATTGCAGCATGGTTTTAGCAGAGTTAGGGCTCGTCCATGGCTGTGCTGCAGCCAGTGGGTTTTAGGGTGGCAATTTTGCCTCTCTGCCTGCCTGGGGATTGTCTGTAGGTTTGTGAAATGCATCTGTATCAAAAATTGGTCTCAGGACCGTTTCTGGGACAGGTCCTCGAGCTGGTAGTACCTTCCCTCCAACCCAGAGGTGTTGCCATCTGGAGCTGTGGGTTACACAGGCTGTGCTCTCCCCTTTGCTAATTGGAACCAGTTCAGTGTTAAATCGTTAATCCTGACTGTCCATCTCCTTTGTTTTCGCAAGAGTTTCATGCTTTGTTTTCAGCAAGATATTAGCATATATTTGAATTCAACCATGTGACTATTTCAACTGAAATATTATAATAATAACAATAATAATAGCATTTTAAAAACTACTTTCAGGCTTAAAAGTGAAGCTTATGCATTACTGCCCTAGCTGATTCCGACCTGGATGCTGGTGTCTGAGGCACATAGCAAAAGGCTTCAATGGAGCCATAGACTTTATCTTTACAGTTTAGCACTCTTCATGAGTCAGATCTTGAGTTTCTTGTTTAGTCTTGAGTCAGGCAAAGCTCTCCCTGAGCTCTGCTGGAGCTTTGTCAAAACTGGAGGATCTTGCTCATAAGGGTTTTCCTTTTCCCTCCCTCTCGTCTGCCTGCTGTAACGCGCCGTCCTGGCACCCTCACCATCTACCCCATCTTCACAGTCCCTTCTCAGCTCACACTGCTGCCAGCAAGCTCACCACCTCCAACCCACCCTTTCAGATTGAGGGGGAAAAAAGAGAGAAAAAGGAAAGGAGTCAAGGCAGAGCTATATATCACATCATCTTTGGGAGCCCTGGGGCGTTTTGCCTCTGGTTTGTGATGTTTGCCTCCTTGTGCTGAAGGCGCTTTGGGCAGGGACTCGGTTTCCCTCCCTGGTCCATCCCACCAGGCAGGCTTGCAGCAAGGAGCAATACAAATTCCAGATGGCATCCTGCCTCTGGAGGGACTTCCAAGGCTTTTTAGTTTGTTAAAAAACAAGCTGCAGCCTTAACCCCTAGCAAAGGGGCTCGTTCCAGACAGGCGCCGGGAGAAGACTCGGAGCAATCCAACTTTAAATGGCAATGCTGTTACAGCAGCCACCCTGTGCATCAACTCAAGAAATGTGCACTTTAAAAATGCATCAAAGAGGTAAAAAATAGACGCCAGTGACTTCATGCTTTTGTTTGAAGAAAGCAAGAGGCAATTAAAAATCATTAAAAGGCAAAAACAAATTCAGCTTACAGAGATATAAGCCAATCGAGGGGGAAAGGTAACTGAACAGAGACCCTGAACAGAGACTTTGTTCAAAAGTTGCAGGAATCTGAACAGCAGGCGAGGTCCCCAGGCTGCCATGGAGACAAAGAGACATGGATGACCTTGGCCAAGTCTCTTTGCTTTTGCTGGGCTTCTGTTTTACCTGGACTGTCTTAGGTATTCAGGCTGCAAACTCTTCCCAGCTGGGACTGTCACTGTGGATTCGCACGGTGCCAAGCAGGAAAAGTCCTGAGTGATTCTGCATTTCTGGGCACTTGGTAAAAAATAACTAATAAGGTCTGGGGTTAATGCATGAAGATCAGGTATTACATCTGATGTGAAAAGAGAATACAGCCAGCACAGAATATTTCTATCCAGAAGTCCTATTTATTTATTTTATACATCTGCAAGGAGCCCTAAGCCACAGCTGAAAACCAGTCACTTCTGTGAAATAATGAAATAGCTATTTTTACAGCACACAGTTGTTTTGGACAGGATATGAAGAATATTACATCTGATTGAAAGTATAACAGCAGCAGAGGTGAGCAGGATGTAATTACTCAAATTGTAGTTTGGCCAGGACACCAAAAATATCTAGTATAAAATGCCACCCTGTTGTCGATTCCTTTCAGTGTCCAGGACATGTATCTAACAGCTCCCCGAGAGATGGCACCTCCCCCAGCATGGCTAATTCTCCATCGAAGGACAGGTATAATCAGCTCAATTGCTCAGCCCATTTCATGCAATACTTTCTGTCTTGCTGAATAGCCTTCTTTTCCAAAGCTGTCGAAACCCAAACCTATTAGCTTGTAAAAGCTGCCCAAAACAGTGTGGCTGCAGGGATCCATGACATTCTTTAACTTGTGTAACACTTAGGGGTTTTAAATCCTCACTTTTTCCATGGGATGGAACCATGCTCCTTGGATGGATTAGTCAGAAGAGGCGAGTGGTGGTGATGTGCATGCGTTGATTTAAAGAAGTACCTCAACAGGCAGTGCCTAGGCTTTCCTCTCCCCCCTGGAGTCCCCTGGAGGAATGTCCTCCCTCTTGCTTTAGTCAAAGAAGCAGTCCTGAAGCCATGAACTGTAATCAGAGCAGGATGAGTGAAGGAAATCACCGTGAGGGGGGGCAGGAAGGAAGGTAGTAAATTTCAGGGCTTTACAGTGATTGCACATTCCGTTCATGGTACAGAAGCTGCAGGGTAACCTGCAGTAGGTCCAAAGCCCTTCTCATCTCTCCCTGGAGAAGGGCAGTTGTGCCTCCTTTTCTTAGAGAATGGAAGGGGTTCTGCAATAAGAAATTATTCCCTGAACTGTAGGCTGGTTCTCGTACATATAGTCTTTAGACAACTTGTTCTCACTAATTTCTCCTTCTGGTGGTACTTTTCGTATAAGAAGGTGCTCTTTAACAGAGTAAGGGTTTGCAAGAGTAAGCTGAAAAAACATTTCACAGGAAAAAAATATCTTTTATTATTTTTTTCCTCACTTGAAGTAATTTGTGGGCCTATATTCAAAAGCTGCTTTTTACTGAATATAAAATTAATGTAATCCCGAAATGGTCTCCAAAGTGCCACAAAGTTGTATTTAAAACGTATGTTAATCTTTACATCACATATGGACTTCTAGTATCCTGCCTTTGCAATTCCTTTCACTTCTAGGAATTGTTTTTTATTTACACCTCTGTGAAAACAGAATCAATTCCCCCATACACACTGTTGCATATTCTTCGGAGAGAATATATTGATTGAAAAACCTTCTACCAGTCTTATTAATCTCAAGCAGTATTGACTATGTACAGTTGTATGTACCAGTTGTACATGTGGAAAGCTCACAAAATAACAATATCAATAATGTTATGCAACAGAAACAATCATTTTATAAATAATGAATGTGGCATATTGAGTTCTACAGGTATTTGGGGCACTTTTTTACTTTTACAGGCCCCGCGTCCAACTTCGTTGACACCAATATAAATAAAAAATAAATCTGTTGCATTCAACGCAGTTACATTCACGCGAAAGCCAATATAAGAGAATCTTAGAGCAGTCATTTGTCAAACGAGAAAGTAGGACATGGCATAAGTACCATCTGTGGAGAGTGATTCATAAGACAAGAATGCAGCATAATCAGTTAAATAAATACTACCCTTGTGTTTTGTAGTCTAAATGGACCTTACTCCAGCACAAATCATAGTGCAAGGTCAAAGCAATTGCAGGGACGCATGGAATTTGTTATTCTGATTCCTAGAACTATGGGAATTAACTCTGCTTTATACCAGAGAAAAGCCACAGACCTGCAACTATTCTTTTCCACATAGAACAGGATGTTAATTTCTGACTGGAGGGACACGACAGGAGGAGCTGGGGCAGGCCTTAACAAATCAACTGACCTGAAGATATGAGTTTTTGAGAAAAGGTATCTAGCAGCTAGTGCTAACCTTTATCTTGGCCGTGCTGGGTCACCAGGGGGTCCGGGTGATCACAGAACAGCGTGGAGAGGTTGTCTCCCTTCGTATGGCTGACTGGAGGATTCCCTGGGATGTCGGATGAACAGTGGTGGTTTAGAAAGGTTTCTGTGTAACAGTAGCTTAAACCCAGCCCGAGCTTTCAGGGCATAGGCAGGTTTGTTTAGAAGCATGGGTGTGCTGGTGCTTTTGGGAAGCTGCAGGAGTGTCTGAAGTCTTGAAGGAAGAAATTAAGGGGACCCCAGGAGCTGAAGGTACCTCTCGGGCAGGTTTCTTGCCTGCTGGGGAGGATGTGGTCACAGCGTATGCATTGAGTCACAGATGAGATGTGGGCAAATATAAAAGCAGTGCTCAAATGTCATCTGGCAAATTAAGAGGGTGACTTGTGGGCAAAAATATTTAGCCCATGTCCTCCTTTTTCTCTCAGACTCAGATTTTGCGAGAAGTTTGCTTTGTGTGTCCTCTGCTTATGAGGAGGAGCCTGTGCTTTTCATAATTTTGACTGCATCAGTCATCATACCCTTCAAAGCCAGAACAAAATCTAACATAATAAATAATTTAGCAATGAGTAAGCCGTTTAAACAGTTACTTTAAAAGGTAGTAGATTGTCATGTTGAAAGACACCACATATATTTTATTTTTTCTTCACTGTACTATTATTATTTGAATCATCGTAGGTCCTAAAGGTCACTGGCAAGATTAGTATTCAGTATCACCAAACTCTAGTGAAACAAAGACCCTGCTCAAATGGGGTCTGAAATGTCAAGTGGTGAGAATGAGAAAAAAATTAGAAGGAAAAAGGTGATGTGACTTGTCCCAGGGTTACACAGAGAGCAGGCAGCAGACCAAGGAACAGACCTTGGGTCCTGTGGCTGATAGCTGTGATTTTTCTTCCAGATTACATGGCCTCTAGGTTATCTTTTGTACTCAGCTCTGTTTCTTCACCCTTTACCTGTTGTCACACTCAAGCCCAGAACCATTTTGGACTGCAGTGGGCTTGTGCCAGGAGGAAAGCGCCCTTTAGTTATCAAGTGTCAGACAATATCTGAAGACTGGGTGCTTTGGTTTAGCACCCCCCAAACTTTAAACTCTTATTTCAGCAGTGCTTGGGTTTGGGTGTGCCACTTTGGACCAACTCCTTCATCATTTTGATCTGGTTAATCACAGCTAAAATGACTCAGGCACATACGTGCAAACAGGGCTGGGACCCAAGCAGTTATGTGTCTCCCTCTGAATTTCTAGAACTTCTTGTTCTTGCTTGTTCCAATAATAAAAAAGGAAAAGCCTTTCTTTGGTGGCATTTTGGCATTTCTGCTGCTGTGAATCATCAAGAGGTATGTAACAACGAGAGGAAACTTTTCAAAACTTATTGGCACTGGAAGGAGGCAAATGTTTATTTTAATCCAGCTTGCTTACATTTTCCCCTCTCTTTTACAATTCCATTTGTAAAAGGGAATGCAAATTACTGACATAATCTTAAACATGCAAAGAAGATGAGCTTTTAGAAACTGTATGGAATTTACAATTCTGAATCTCTACAAAAGTGCAAAACATTAAACTCAACCAAATTCTAGTATTTGGGCACCAACTGAAGGACAAAGGATGCTAAAAACATTACAAATGCAGTAGCTTAATTTTTCAGTTTGTGATGGATTAGCTTTAACATGCATTTTAATTTGTAGTTGGATTTTATCAGCTGTAGACAAAGTTTGATAATCTCTTCTTGTTTAATTAGCACAATCCTCTTAGGAGGGAGAAATGCACAGACAATAATAATTTACGTTCTGTGACAATTTCATAGTGACAACCTGAAATATCTTCTTTCTTTAAAACATACCTACGTGTGGTTCTTCTAAACGTCTTTGTCCTTCCTTCTCTGTACTGCGTGCGTGTGTGTATATGTAAGGGGGGAAGGAAAAGAAGGAGCTTACACTATAAAATGTTTCCTCTGCGTAAAGAGCCAAGAGAACGTGTAAATAGACTACATAAATAACAGCCGGCTCCTTAGAAACCAAGAGGCACACTCATATAGAGGCTCAGCTCCGTTACGCTGCTTGAAATGTGAATCGACTCATTAACATTGAAGCTTTACTCTGCCTTTTTTTTTTTTTCAGGGATAAGGTCTGAATCTGGCCCTTTGTTTCCATGTAGAACTAAGCATTTGCTGTTTTTCTGGAGACTTTCCCTTTCTCTGGGGCAGGGGGGGCTGGTATTTTCTCTGGGTATAAAAGCAAAGAAACTTTCTTGCTGCTGTTGAAGTTTCACCCAGCAGATCCACCCTTTTCATGGTGACACTATTCTGGTTTGAGATGCTGTGCACAGGGCCCTTCCCATTCAGGAATCAGGGGCTGCTCGTGGAGGTCAGTGGGATGACTTTCATCAGGACCTTGCCCAGGGATAGGACAAGAGGAAATGGGCACAAACTTGAATATAAGAAGTTCCACCTAAACATGAGGAGGAGCTCTTTTACTTTGAGGGTGGCAGAGCACTGGAATAGGCTGGCCAGGAGGGTGGTGGAGTCTCCCTCTCTGGAGACATTCCAAACCCACCTGAAGAAGTTCCTGTGCAACCTGTTCTAGGTGGACCTGCTTTGGCAGGGGGGGTGGACTAGATGGTCTCCAGAGGTCCCGTCCAACCCCATGTGATTGTGTGACCTGGGGGAGGTCAGTTAACTCTGAACAAGTAACCTCTAGAGTTAAGCCTATATCTGCAGGTTCATAATGTTAGCACAGACCTCTAGAAACATGGTCGGCTGTAGAGGAAGGAAGCCCTCTGAATCACCCCATCCTGAGAGGTGCTGCTGTGCAACGCCTCTGTTGCTCAGGCAGCCTGTGGTAGAGCTTCCCAACATCCCCAGAGTGTGCTGGAGAGCAAAAGAGATGCCCTGAGCTCTCTTCTCCATGCAAGGAAAACCTTGCTGAGGCAGGGGGCAACAATCAGTGGCTGTACTGTCCCATTCGGCTCATCTGCAGCCGTCTCTGCTGGCCCCAGTTGGGCTTTGCCCTTCCACTGGGAAGAGCTCTTTGAGTTTCATGGCATGTAAGACCAGTAGGAGCAAAGTTGAGTTTGCTCTATATCACATACATACACACACACATATAACCATAGAAACCTGACATAAATATTTTAGTGCGTGTTTTACACTGCAAGGTTTTTTAGGTCAGGCTTTAAAAGGGCTGAATATATTTTTTTCACTGACGCCTTCCTTTGACTCCGTTTTTTAAAAAAATCAAAATCTTTCCCTCTGATTCTGGCAAGCCCTAATGGCAAATTAATGCTGTTGTAATAACTTGGGCTGTGCCTTTGGAAGGCATCGGAATACTCTTCTGTTGCAGCTGTATCCAAAACGATCTCTCCAGTCCCCAGCCCTCCGTGAGGCTGTTTTCCCATCCTTCCCTGCCAGTTTCCAGGCTGGAATAGATGAACATTGCGATGTAACCACTGATGGCTGGAACAGCGCTGTCAGAGCTATCATTTTCAGGCATGGTTTCAGTATGCTTGTTCTGACCTTTAGGGGAAGCAACAGTGCCCTGACATTTATGTTGGTTTATATCCCCTGCAATCCCTTTTCAATTAAAACTTATATCTATAGGACTCCCTCTGAGCGCCCCACAATCATTTATGACAAATCCTTGATGAACCACCTCTGAATGGACCAGACTGGGCTTTCACCTGGCTTCCAGGCTGCCCTGAACATCAGGAGTCTCCTTGATTTGACCCTTTCTGGATGTATTATTTTGGTCATGAAAATCCCAGAGCTGCCTTAAAAAGCTGTGGTGGTTCAGATAGAGGCTTTGTGGGAATATTCAAGATTTCAGTGATGCAAAGCAAGAGGGCTGCTATCCATGTTGATGAAACCGATGGTGTTCCCCGTGGGGAGCTTGCCTCTTAATGATGTGTAAGAGTGGCTGCTGGATTGCAGAGAGGCTTGACAGCAGCCAGCCACGGAGATGGCTCCATCCTCTGTCTTGCAGCAGGCTGCCCTGTGTCGTTGTGAGCTGCTATATTGGAAATACTGTGAAGGAATGCACTTAATTAATTAGCTGTTAAAGCCTGGTTCCCCTATATAGTTGGGTTCACACCGATGCCTCTTCCTTCTCCTTCTGTTCCCCAGAATTTTATCTTTGAAGTAGCTTCTTTGAAAACTCATATTCTGCGTGCTTAGGCTCTGTGGACTAGGATCACACTTCTTAAACTTCTCACATCTCCTGATTATTCTTTTCAGAATAAATATATGCAGATATTGTTGCATTTCCTTGCTTAATCTCAGCAGGCAACTTCACTTTAAAGTATCTTCAGGTAATTACTACCCAGCCCTTCCCCCAGCAGCTTTTCTGACATAGGACACAGCTTCCCACATGACAATACCCAGATCAAAGAGTGCTCAAGTATTGTTTTATCTTTGGCACTAATGCGGCATTGGGCCAACACGTGAAGGAAGATCTCACCCCGTGTTTGGAGACCCCAAAACAGAGCATAATTCAGCACGTGAAGCGGTGATTTATCACTGCCCGTGGGTGGCCGTGTGGCCAAGGGAAGGGTCTCCCAACAGGAATTACTGCTGAAGCTTAGAAGGAAGGACTGCAATAAAATATAAACGATAGCAAGTATACTCATTTTAATTTGGGACAGATTAGAGTTTATTTACTTCTTGCACATAGCAAACAAAAGAGCTTATCCCCATTTTTTATTCATCTCTATTGTGCTGCTTTCCTGTTAGTGCAGGATATTTGCAATACTGACATGTTAAGACTCCCTGGGATGTTTTTAGACTGTTTCTAGGCAGGTGGTTGTTGGTTTACCTGTTTTGCTGCTGGCCATAGTAGGCAAAAGGAGTTAAGTGCTTTTATTCTTAGAGGCGATGTGAACCTGTGTGCAAGCCAGATAGAAAACCCAAGAATTCTGATTACAGTAAATCACATCCTGCCTTTGCCTATCAGTAAATATTGTTAATATCATTATTATTATTATTATTAAAAATGTTAAGACTATCAAGCAGTGGTTTGCAGTGCAAGCATTAGGAGGCACAGCTGAGCTTGTCTGACTTCATCCAGCAGAGGCAATACATGCATACTAATGAATTCATTGCCTTATTTGTCTCCCAATATGTTTTAAAAGGTAAATTAATATTCTTCTACCTGGTCTTTAATGAATAACTTACATCCTGCATTAGGAACTCATTCACTTTCCTAAACTATCGCTAGCACCAGTCACAAGGAACAGTTAGGAATTTGCTGCTGAAGGAAACGGCAGCCTTCAGAGATGCAGATTACTTTGATAATGGGAATTCTTCCCTTTCACACCTCTGCTTTCAACTAGGATAATGTTTATATCCAGCTGATGAGCTGTATTTAAAAGATTTCTGGAATAATTAAGATTTCAAACAAAAACAGTTGCACATCCCCCCCTTTTTTTTTCATCAATAGGTATAGAGGAGGCTATGTTTTTCACTAGTGTAAACAAAGAGAATGATTGATGCTCCCTTGACGTTTAGGGGCTGTCTTAAATGCAGTGCTATAACTTTCTCAATACAGGAACTTTTCAGAGAGACTTTTTATTTTGCACAACAAAAATGGGGTTTTTTTGCTATGCCTTGCGCACCTTGCCATCTCCACAGGCACCGCAACCACCTTCCCCCAGGAGTCACAGCTGGCTGCATCTCTGACACAGCTGTGGTAGAGTCTTCAATCCACACAGCTCATAATAAAGACTTCTCTTTTTGTGGATGGTAAAACATAAGGAAACACCACATGGGGACAGCTCAGGGGTCCATTGAAACTGCTCTGGCAGTAGCCATCACCAGATGAAGCTAGGAGCCCTCCAGATGTGAGCTCCTGTAGCACATCTCCTCCAAGAAGTTGCTCTTCCCTGTCATGCTCAGAGTCTTCCCACAATTATGATCCCTTTGACCTGGTTCAAACCACCCAGCTGTGCATCACTCTGTGGTTCCTTGCATCTGGTGCAATGAGAGTAGGAGAAAGGGCTGCAAGCACGTTAGCATCCACATCAGCTACTAAACGCTGCACTACTTTACATGTACTGATGCTCCCCTGATCTGTCAAATCACAGCCATTGCCTAGATAAATATGGGATACATGTCTTTAGCAGAAAAGTCTTGCCCAGTCTGTCTCCTCTTTCACTTCCCCACTCAGAAAACGAAGATAAGGATCCTCAGTTACCTCCTGAGACAACAGGAGTACCAGGAAATACAGAATTTCAAATGTTTATTTTAATGTTGCTCTGGAGGAAGGGAGAGGACTTAAGATGGTGACAAGAGGAAAGTCTGGCTAATTAATGATAAAGTCCAGGTCCCTGTCAGTCCCTGCTGCTCTGCAGCAAGTTTTGTTGCTCTTTTATTTTATATTCCAGCAATCTGAGTACTGCAAGGACAGAGTAGGAGATAGCCCGTGTCTGAGAGAACTTCTTGTTTAACTGAGCAAGACACGAAAAAGCCAAG
Source organism: Calidris pugnax (assembly GCF_001431845.1). NCBI lineage: Eukaryota > Metazoa > Chordata > Aves > Charadriiformes > Scolopacidae > Calidris > Calidris pugnax. The sequence continues at coordinate 6,405,076 of NW_015090842.1, read as the reverse complement.
GAGAAAAAAGAAGGCAGAGGCTAGCCCAGGTGGAACAGAATGCCTGCAGCACAAACTGAGGGGCAAAGCCCCTGTATTTTTCTGTGCTGGTCTGTGTGTTGGACCAGGTTCTTCCTCAGAAACACACTGTGTGAATGAAGGGATGGCCAGAGACACGTGGTGTGGGGTGATCCTTGTCAGTGCATTGAAGGTGATGCGTAAAATGGAAAACTACGAGTGACAGGGTGTAGCAAAACCCTACTGTAAGGCTTAGATATTTATCTGAGTAGTTTTTCTTGGATTTCCAGTGGGAATGCAGCCCAAGAAGCACCTGCAGAAGTGTGTGCTGTGGGAATGCCCTCCCACAGCCTCCCAGTCCACCAGCCACCAGGGAGGGGGCCCAACCATCGACACTGCCGTGCTACTGCACCACTGCTGAACCATCCCTAGGACTTTGGATCACCAAAGCCCTTTGGTGCCAGTGAGAGCTTTCACACAGATTTTAACTGGCACTGTATCCAGCCCCCAATGGATAATTTATTTGACTAATTTAGTCATTTAACATTTTCAAATTAAGTATAATTTTTTTTTATTAAAAAAAAAGGTGAAGAAGGAGGAAAAAAATGGTTGGTTGTCTCCTACCAATTTTAGAGTGTAATATTTCTGACAGTGTGTGTAAGTTTCTCCATGGACAAAAGATCTCGTGATTTATCGAGCCATTTATTAATTAGAAGATTACAGCAAGACTGCTTCTCAGTAGCAAAAAAAAAAATAGACTTAGAGTTAATTAGAAATGCTATAAAAGGGTATAAGAAGATTCATAATCCATCTCACCCTTTCTTCCTGCTTCAAGTTATCCACAAAAACACTTAAAATATGTTGAACTTTAAACCTTTTAAATCCTCTTCAGCAAAAAGACCTTAAACTTAGGTAGGTGTTGTTATGCCCATTCTTAGCCAGGTCAGGTCTAAATGCATTAAATACAATTTCAGCATTAAAAACTGTCTGCATCTTGGTTGTTCTCCTCTTCCTTTGCTGGACCTGAGCTGTGCACCTGCTGGAGGCCCTTGCATTTCAGTGTCTGCAGAAGTTCTTCTATCCATTCCCTGTGACATCTTCTCTGTGATTTATGTTTCCTTGCTCTTTAAGGACCAGCTCCCCACCCCTAAAGCCCTGTTAGAAGTCTGCAGTTCCTGATACCTGTCCCTCTAACACCTCCGCTTTTGTGAAACAAGAAAATCTGATTCTTATCTTTTGCTAAGAGTTTTGTTCTTATTCCCTGTAGGAGATTTTTTTTTTTTGGTCAGCTTAATAGCCACAAGCTCTCTCTTCGTGCTTGATAATCCCTTTGATCTTCTTCACTCATTGCTCGGCAGAGTGCCATAAGGATGTTACTACCTTTAATCTTTTCTGCCATTGATCAGTAATATTCTTGTCTGCTGCTTCTCTGTGATTCTTTTGCTGAAATTGCCACTACATCCCCCCTGTGTTTTCATGGAGGAAGTGTCTTAACATGGCTAGTGCTTTGGGAAAGATCACAATTGCTGGAATGAGCAAAGAGTTTGAGGAGAAAGGTGAGGACCAGTAATGGTAAAATTTATCACATGTTTTATATGTTTGTACTGTAATATTTTTTCTAGATAGGGAAAAAATACATTTAATTTCTAGTCTTTCAAGCTATCTCTGATGCCTTTCTCTTCAAGGCATGGGGAAGGAATTCCACAAACTCTAAGCTTTCATTTCTTGTGTCTCTCAATAGTTTATGGATAAAATTATATCCTTTTAGAAGGCAAATACGATATTTCCAAGAGCGAATCGTAACAAATGCAACTTGAGATTTGAGAACACCTACCGTTCCTTTTGCTTCTTGAAATAGGTCATTGCCAAGAGCAGATTAGCTGATGATGTCGCTGATGATAATGGGGGATGCAAAGTAAAACCTAACCTTCTTTCCAGAGTTATGGTCCCTAACAGCAATAGTAGTAATTAAAAAAAAATAAAAATGCTGCAAAGAAAGTGAGGCCAGCATGACTCAGAGGTACAGAGACACAAAAGGTAGGCACTGGGTCAAGGAGGAATCTTTTGCATATGTTCATTATTCTGGATATAATTATACTTCACTGCAAATGTGCTTCACCTGCCACGTTTTGTATATAGATTTTTAATCATCTAGGTTGTGAGGCGGGGGAGGAAGGAGAGAGATTTGGGTTTGCCTGTTATATGTATCAAGGGTCTTTGCAAAACTATAATTCAGATGTGAGTCAGAATTTTGAGTGCTCCAAGGAATCAACCACAATTACAGACTTTTACGAAACTAAGATTGTAATACATCAGTGAGACAAATGACTTTATGTTAATCTGTTAATCATTAAAAAGGGCCAGAGTTTGGGGCGGTGGATTCAGCTCACACTTTGCCACAAAGGTGTGCTCTTCTCTGCCACATGTAAGGAGGTGGAAAAGGGGGGACACTAAGACCTCATTTTTTCTAAGCCCTCCCATATGGAAGGTGACTGTGTTGCAGTGGGGGGAGGTAGAATTAGGTTTGGTTGATATTTAGTCCGATAGTGCCATCTCCACCTGCTACGGTTGGAGGTGGTGTCATCTGACTTGTTTATATCTTCTTTTTTTTTTCTTATTTGATTAAACAATTTAAATAAAGAACTTTCTGCTTGTTTGAATTCTAAGCAAGCAAGAGCCATTGCCGCTCCACTTATATGACTGAAGGTCTTGCATTCCCAGAGGAAGGAATCTCCTTCTCACAGCCTTGTGTTCAGACTTATTTTATAACCAGAACCGAAGCTGAATTCCTCTACTAGATCAGAAGCTGCCGGTGCTGAAGTGTTGGGGTTTGTGATGTATAGCAGAGTGTCACTCGTACAGAGAGAAATTCTCCTCACCACTCCCTCTGTATTTACACCTTGTATCTGTGAGTTATTGCATATTTTCCTGGCCAAGGTCTTGATTGCACAAGAAAAGAGTAATGGGCATAAGGGAAAATTCCTATCTGGCTTCACCCTGGGATCAGGAAGGCAGCTATTTCAAAATTTCCACCCAGGCTTTGCACGAGAGGACTGAGCATAGAGCTTAATTAGCTACATAAATTCATCTCTTAATCCTATACGGTGCAAAGCCACCTTACTCTTTCCAACCCTTTTCCCAGTGAAGTTACCACTGCTGTCACTTGTGTCACCATCAGACCTGAAAGCCTCTCTTGATATTAGGGGCTCCGTGACACAGACACATGTTATGAGCAGTTTGTGCCCTGAAAATGAGACAGATGTAGCATAAAGGGAAAGGGGGAGTGATTCACCAGGGTCACACAACTCAGTAGTGGCAAAACTTGAAACTTGCTGAGAGCCAGTGTAGCAGCCTGACTGCTGGTTTATGTATTAGTTCTGGATTTTCACATAATTTTTGCGTAATATCAAATGGCTAATTGTGTAAAATGTGAGAAGGTAAATGTGAGCTGGTTGTAGGCACCCGCAAGGTGCTGTTTGCCATGAAGCAGGGCCAGAAATGGTTGGGAGGAATCAGAAAAGCAATTAAAAGGAGACCAACGTCCTTCCATCCCACTAAGTTACGTTTAACATCTGCTCTCACAGCTCATCTGCACTGCCCTGGAGTGGTGTTAGGAGTTACGATTGGTGGTATTTTAGGGACCACCTATCAGGGGACTTCTCAGGAAGGGGCTGGAGGCAGAGGTGGTGCAGGAGCAACTCTGTATTTCCAGATGTTCCTTAGTTTGGGGATAAAATTGGGTCTTAAGGGAGTCGGAGAGCGCATCTGGGACCCGAAGACTACAATCAAATATTTATGGGCTAAAGCCAGGCTGCCGGAGGGACTGGCTGTCCATCTGCAGCCCCATTTGATGGCTGTCAGTCCCGTTGGGACACACTGTGCTCCCCCAACGCCTGCTGCCCACCCTGGCAGCCATCCCCGCTGTGGGGGAGAGCGCCATCGGCTGTTTCGCGAAGCCGGAGGGTCCACTTTTAGCATCATTTGCTGTTTCTTGAATTATTTATTGCAATTCTGCTGCTGATCCGCAGAAGCATTGCTGCTGTGCATCATATCCAGATGTCTGCAAACACACTCCCAGGGCCAGATTCCAATGTTAGCTGCCTCTGCAAAATATTCCCCTATGGGCTGAAGCCCTGTCCTGCTGTTCTGAACTCTACAGCTAGGCAGAGTGCTGGCTTGTGGAGCTAAATAATGTTCCTCCAAAGCAAAGGGCTCAGCCAAGGGCTCAGATTTTGCCCGTGCAAAAAGATAATAAGACGGCTTTCCTCAGTGTCATTTAAAAGTACAGGAGGCAACATGGAGACCCCTTGCATGGTCAAGAAGCAGAGAGCTGGAGCCAGGGCAGAATAAGGGTGAAGATCATTTGCACCAATGACATAGCAAGTATGCAGCTGTGCCCCATCCTTCCCCCGTGCACGGCAAAGCCCCGAGACTGCAAATCCTGATAGAGCCTTTGGTAGCACGTGGGAGCTGCAAATGGGTTTCTGCATGGGAAAAACTGGGTCATCTAATGACCATCTATGAAACGTCAGGGAAGAAACCCAGAGCTTTAGTAAAGTCAGAGCAGTGATATTAATAAAAACTAACCTGTCACCGGGAGATACTGTAATCCAACCTGTGGTTCCTCATCTAAGTGAATTACTAAGTACACTTAATAAGATGTATCTGTTTACCAGGAACTTGGTGTCAGGATTGCCTTTGCTTTTTTGAAGGACCACCAGACCAGCCTGGGGGGTCGAGCTCTCTCCCATTACCTGAAAATAGCTCCCCAGGGAAAATGACCACCCAACATATACAAGAATTAGGGTTTTGTTTATTTGGGCAGTTCTGAATTGCTTATCTACCGGTTTTGTTAAGATTTTTAGGCTGAAGCTTATTTTCCTGTTCTTCTGATCAGTTGGCTCACAGGCCAATTTGAACAGTGGGGAGGAAAAGAGTAAATATCAGAAAAAAGCACAAAATGTGTGAGATGGGTAACCAGTCCTGCTTCTCCTCACAGTCCTCTTTGCTTACCAAATTAAGCAACTGATGTGTTATGAAGCTGTGCATGCAGGAATAGCCAGCATGAGGGAGCTTTTGCAGTGGACTCTCATCTCTGTTGATTGCTGGCATTATTATTGACACCAGTAGTAGTTTTATGTACACAACACCTCCCGACTAAGCATTTGGGACACTCTGCAACTTGTTTTCAGAACAATGCAGGAGGCTTAACAACATGGGATTCAAATCCACGCTGCTTGTAAAAGGTATAATTATTGTATGGCGTGTTTATTAATAATAAAAGTCATGGTGGGTAGCTTTCTGGCTGAACTGCTGCGAGAAACGGGATGCTTCCACCATCTCTCAGTGGGCCTTCCCATCCCAGACAGCAATACTCTAATTAACTTTTGTCAAGTGGTTCATTGAATCTAGCAAAATGGAGGGATCCAGAGGTGCCTACAGATCTGTTGGCTGCTACCTGAAAAATTACTTTCTATACTCCATAAGAAAGGAGGGGGGGAAGAACCTACTTGCTAATGGTCAGTTCTCTAAAATGCAGTGTGTCCTGGGACAACAGATGCACTCAAATTGAAGGGACACTTAGGGAAATGGAGCAAAAACCCAAACTGTCAGGATTCATAAATGAAAGAGCCAGAGGAGGAGGAAGAAAAAAAGGAAAATCTTCCCCGAATTGCATGGTTCAGTAAAGAACATTCATGCAAAAGGTGGTAATAGCATTTCTCTTACGATGGAAAATAATGACGAACTACTGGGATTGAAATATTTAGTGTCCATTTGAGGAACAGTTAAAAAGCAGCAGTACAGCTTTCCTGGAGTCTGCATGCGTGTGTAAAATCAAAAGCCTGAATCATAAATTCTTATCTCCCTCATCTTCCCTCTCTCCCAAATTCATAGGTTTTAATACAAGAAGAGACTATTATGATCATTTTTTTCTGACTTGGAGCAGTATCTGAAGGGAGCTTATTTCCATACAAGGGTCCTGCTGTGCCTTTCCCATCTCTATGGTTTTCTCCCCACGTTTGGATGTTGCATTTTTCCGGGGTCTCTCAGCCCACCGTGCCCTTCGGCAGCACCGCTGTGCTCCCACTGCAGCCTGCCTGTGGACAAAAAATGGCAAGATTGGCACCTTTGATTGCAAGCTTGTCGGGACAGGAGGCATGTCTACTCCTCCGTGAACTGCCTAGCACATTTTTAGCACAGTAATGATAATAATCACACTTCTGAAAGAAGTTCTCCAGGCATAAAATTACTTTGGTGCCTAAAGTAGGTCTTAGCTGCTTCAATCCACGCTTTAGATCTTGAAGACCCTGCAAGAAGCCTGGGGGGTAGTTTTCAACCTTAAAGGTGCTGAAAATACTCAAAACTTATCCGATACCAAACCCACATTAAGAGCCAGAAACCTGTTGATTTTCTGCTGAGACTCAACCCAGTAAATGTTTTCAGAGTCTCCCCTTTTGGGTCCAAACACACCCCAGTATCTGGGACTGCTTCCCTTCACCTCATTTCTAAGTGCTTTTCTATAATACAGCCCTCCTCCTGTATGAAAGAGGTAAGATTTCCACTCCCTTCTGTCTGAACCCCAAATCTTCTATTTTCCAGGGAAGAGCGAGGTCTCCATCAACCCTCTTTCCGTGCAATGGGAGCCTTCTACATCATTGCACACAAATACACTTTTGGTATTGATAGTCTTCCAGCTGTTTATGCATGCATGTATGTCTATATAGCCATTGAAAAAAAAAATCTGCATTTCTTTGTGTGTATATGAAATAGGAAATGTAGATTCCTTTCAACCTCAATCTCATTTTAGTTCCACAAAATCCACCCTTAATAGCATACGCAAAACTGCATAATTTTACAGTGCTGAATTGTTTTGACTTCATTTCAAGCAGGGAATCTGGGCTACGATGTGGAAGTTCATAAGATCATAAAATCTGACTTCTAAAATTGTGCCAGACAGTGAAACTAGCAACTATTCCCTTCACACATGCAAGTATTATAATTGCAGGGTTTGTAAGGTAAATTTGAAAATAAATGTTTGCTTACATTTTAAATGTAAAGACATGTCAATGTTACTTACATGGTCTTTAAAGATAACCAATTAATTTCTTAATTTACAAACTCAAGAGGTAGATTTGGAAAGTCCCACTTTTGAGGCTGCCTAACAATTTGAGCTGCTGTTGATGTAATGTATTTTTTTTACATATTGTGTTTTCTGGTGATAACATAATAGGCATAAATTTGATCCACTGTAAATGCAAGACTGAAGATCGAATTTTAAATTGTTGCCTGTTCAGCAGGCTGCACATATTATTTTGTTGTTGGACAGTATTTCACGTAAAGCTTAGAACAAGTCTTTTTGACTGTAGATGCTTTTTTGTTTAATTTAAGTCTTTGAACAGTATTTCAAGAATCATTGTTGACTTTTGAACTATATTGCCTTGTGGAATCATAACATTAATTTATACAAACTGTAAACCTGTGTCGTTTCCAAATTTGCAATTTACCATTCAGCTCTGCTTGAATAAATCATACAGTTTTTCAAATGTAACAATGCCTTTTGCTGCCAGTGGTCCATTGCAACTTCTTGTTTAATCTGGTTATTTTTCAGGACGGATTTTTTCTCCTGCCACAATTATTTCTAATTGAATGTGATTAGCTGCCACTGTGTTTTGCACAGGAAGGAGTGGCATCAGTACAGCTTTCAAATACTTCATTGCTGATCTGTACAACGAGGTTGCATTTGACGTATCAGTGCAACAGAGGAGTGAGGATTTGTGCACCTCCAAATCATGTGGCAACGCAAATCTGGTGCCGCTCAGAGGAGTGAAGATGACTGTCCCACCTGGTCTTCACCGCTGAAGAGTGAAGTGAGACCTATGAGCCCACCCCTTGGAGCTGGAAAAGCTGTTGCCATTCAAAGTTGAGAGTTCCCTGCTCTTCTTTGTGTGTATTTCATATATTTGTGGGAGCCAGCCAGACTTTGTTGCTGGAAACTAAAGATCTATTTTAGATAGCCTTTCTTCAGATAATCTTGAAGCAGTTTAGGTGCCCTCAAGTATGTAGGAATGAATGCATTATGGTGGTAAAATGTGTCTCTGCACTATGCACTGTGGTGGCAAAGGCACTGCCATCGTCAACTCTAAGTTCAGCCAAATCACACTTGTCTAATGCCACAAGTACAAGCCTGAGAAGACGAAACACAGGCTGCCAAGGTGCTTTACCAGGCCCCTGCTCCCTCTGCACGGACCGGGAACGCAGCACCTCGTGCAGCTCCTGTGGATAAGCTGCTGCTCCGCTCTGCCGGCTGCTGGCTCTCTTATATCCACGGTACAAAGCCAGGATCAGCGGAGGAAAATGAAATACTAATGCTGTGTTATTAAAGCAAACTGCTGGGTTTGCTGTTCCCCCTGTAGAACTGGAGTTTTTCACAGGGAGAAGACTCAGCATTTCTAGCAGGGTTTTTGGAGGTCCTTTGGGATGTGACCTCTGCCAGCCCGGCTGGAGAGCCCCCAGAGTGTCCAGCTGCCCCCCAGCACTGATGGAGCAGGGGGGTTTGAACCTCTCAGCATCCAGAATTTGCCCTTCTTTCATCCTTTGCTTTGTGGGATGTTCTCATACTAATATTCTGGAGCAGTGGAGCGTTATCCCTGTGCTGCCAGCAGCCTCTGTGCCTGCAGTATGTAAATTTGTCGTCTCCAGAAGTGTTTCTACGTGAAGTTGTGGCTCAGGCCTATTATCATTATTTAATGTCACTTTTGCAGCAGCGTAATAGTAAAGCTTTTTATAAAATATATTATCATTCTGAACTTTGTTGTTAGCAAGACAAAGCAGAAATAACAGTATTCTGGGTTCAGCCATCAATATAGAGGGTATATCATCAATCAAATCCATAAAGCTTTTAAGCTGTCTTGTTTTAAATTAAGGTTTACAATGCATTACAATGGGATATTTAAAACTGTGTACACGTTTTATCAGCTCCTCGTGACTCTGTAAATGCTTTCTGATTAGTAGGTCTAAACACAGCAGACTTCATTCAAAGCTGACTTTTACAATTAATTCCATTTATTTTGCAGGACATTACTGTATTATATGGGGGGACTCAGGGCTCTGTTTTCATTTCTCGTCAAAGCCAAAATTAAATTGGAACCAGCTTTGACATTCACTGAAATCTAACAAGACTTGGTCAAGTTGTTGAATTAAAAGTTTGCCATTATGTGAGGAATTTGGGCAGGATGTGGCAGTGCGGTAGTGAAAGGGAAATGTGTAAAAAGAGGCAATATTTATAAGTGAATGTATGTCTAGTGTATACGCCATCCATTCCAGTAGTGCTTACATGTCTCAAACAGTGCCATGGCTGCACAGTGTTAAATGCCATTTGGGTACATCAGGGAGACATTAATGTGCCCATAAAGATCTCGCATTCATATAGACAACAGAGAGAAGGATGGAAAGGGAAACAGATGCAAAACGACTTGTCTGCAGTCAGACAGCCATTCCGCAGGAGAACTGTGATTACAACCAAGTCTCCTCATTTACAGTCTGGTGCTTTGAATTCAACCAGCCGAAATCGTCATTCTTTTCCTTCTCATACCTGCGTGCCCTGACTGACAGCTGTGGAAGAGAAGCCCTGCTTAATTTGTAAGAGTAGATGCATCACTGTCAGTGGCAGCAGGGGCTTCATCTGCAGTGGGGGAAGGTCCCAACTAATCCTACTCCCACACCGCTAAGCATCTGCTCTGGAGTGAGGTGTTTAACGTGGGAGGGGGCAGGTTTGAGATGTAAGAATAGTTTGGTTTCCAACCCTAGGCTTCTCCAGTAGACCTGCCAAGAGGACAGTCCACCTGCAAAGTTTGGTCATCCATGCAAAGACAAAGAATGGAGAGATGAGTTGGAACGTAGAGGCTGTAGATGCAGGTATCGGTGGGATGGAAATTCAATCTGGTGCTTGAAAATGGCTTTTTTTCTTTTTCCCCCTTTTTCATTTAGAAATTTGACACCCCATTGGCACACCTCTTTGGGATTCAGCAGAAGGGCTGCAGACAAACAAGAGTGGAGGAGTAAAGAAGAATACACAGAGGGGTGAGGACGCAAGAAGGGCTCAATGTGGAAAAGTAGAGCGTACACAGACAGGTGAGGTGAGCAAAGTCCTGGTGGGAATGGAGTAGATGAGCAGTTTCAGGTTGGATCATAACCATATTGCAAGTGTGACTGCTCTCTGCAATCTTGGTTGGCACTGTTAGACTAAAAAGCATAGTATTCTAAGTTTCAGATTCACCCATTATATTAATGGTTATTTGAGCCATGCCCACAATCTGCGTAATGGCAGGAGAAATCAGAGACGTAGATCAAAAGCTCAGATCAAACCTAAATATTCTCTTCACAATCTTAATAAAGGTTGCGGTCAAGGCAGGAGCTGGCTTTTAACTGTAACTATACAAGACTGACAACTAAATGAACGGGAAATGAAAAGCCAGTTTAATTGTTGCCTGTTGTTATTGTCAAAATGACCGGCTAATTAAATATTTATTGTTTACTGGTTTCAAGCATACATTTGGCATGTTGGGATACTGTGTAATCAGTAGATCATACATTTCCTCAGAACAAAATAGTAGCCTCACAAAAGCCTGTTGTGAGGATTAGCTGGCTAATGGGCTTGACTCACCCCCCTGAGCACCGAGGGTGCAATTTGCAATTGCGGTTTTGAGCTCCCAGCTGGAAGTTCTTCATGCTCCCATTGCATCTCCCAGCGGGGGGGTGCAGTTCTGCGCCTTCAGCCTGGGCTCTCTCGGAGCCCTGCCAGCAAAAGCTGCCCAGGAGGAGCAGTGATTTAGTACAGCTGGCTCCGTCCTCCGCTCCCTTTCCTGCCCTCACCTCCTGTCTGGCTGCATCCAACTCCTGTGCTTGACAGCTCATCGACTGCCCTGAGGAATGAGGTTGTGCTCCGTTCCCCTTCCTATAGGGAAGCTTCCCAGCAACCAGGGAACATCTGAGACTCCAGAAATCAGGATGTTTTCTGCTCGGGCTACAAACTATTGGCTTTTTCCATCAGCAGGAAGAAGAGAGATCCTGCAGGATCTCACACTCCTGCCAAGTCTTAGATGAAAGGTGGTCCTTTGGGAGACAACGGTGACATGTCAGAAATGAGGATAATGCAAAGACCTGAGAGGATGCACAAAATCTTAAGATGCTCCTTGTGCTCCCAGCTACAACTGCAACTTCCCAACTTTCCCAATGGTATTTTAGGGTGGGGGAGAAAGAACATCTGCACCACACCGTGGCCCAAATGGATGGTAGGGGTTGGGTGTCAGATGTTCCTGTGAGCCCCTCGATGGGTGCAATGCTGTCAGCTGCTCTGGGGAAGGGGGAATCACGCTCACAGACTGCACAGCAAAAACCACTTTATGCTGAGGCTCTCAAGAGAGCTTTTTTTTCTGATTCCCACCCCTGGGGTGTTGAGGCTGGGTCTCAGCAGGCTGTCAGCTTCACTGGCACTCACTGTTAGGTGAGGAGGGAAGGGGCAGCAGGGCAAAGGGAGAGCCAGACCACACGCTCTCCACTGGCAAATGTTGCAGGGGAAGGCTGCCAAGCTGTGAGGGAGCAAGGCTCAGGATTGCTCACGGGCCTGGAGACATCTTTATTAGGAAGGAGGAGGAGAACCCGGGCGAGCAAAGCCAGAAGGAAGGAGGGAAAGTCTGCAAAAATAAGAGTGTGCTCATTGCAGACAGCTTCACTCTGAGCTATTCCCACTAACAATCAGGCTTTTTTAGTAACAAAATAAAAACAATAAAAAGCAAAAAGCTGGCATTTGCAATTTCTCAATTAAAATGTAATTTACACCCTGCGCTGTCTCTCAGAGGAAAGCATGCTTTGCTCACCCGAGTGTGAAACAATATTTACAGAAACATTTTGTGGTTTAATATGCTGCTCTGACGTTGCAGCGTCTGCACGGGCATGGACACGCACACCGGCTCTCCTGGCCACAGGCAGGTTCCTGTCCACGGCTCCAGGCTGGTGTCTGAGGAGCACTAGGAGTGAAATTTCCCCAGAGCTGGGGCTCTGAGGCTCCCTTTGTGGCCAAAGAATAAAAGCATATTGTTATAAAGTGAAACCCACCAAAGCCTGTGCTAGCTGGCTAGGCCGAGACCTTCCCTAGGAGCCATCCTTTCCTACAGCACCTTCTGGACCTCAGCAGAGCACATTTAACCCTGCCAGCACCTGATTGCAGGGATTGTTTTCAGAGAGTGTAGGGAGATTTGAGCTGGAAATGGAGTTTTACTGGGCTGGTAGGACTGAACAGGGGTGGGAACAGGGATGCTCTTGTAGAGGCCTGTGTTAAGGAGGAACTGAACCGCTGAGGGATGCTTTACTTCCAGCAGCTGCTCAAAGATGAAAAAAAGATGTGCGGAGAAGGGGTTGTACTCTGCTACATCATTTCTGATCCTTTTGATTTGTTTGTGAAGGCCTTCCAGCTCTGACAATCCCAGATTGTTCTGAAGAGCTTTTGGCATTAAAAGGATTGGAACAGCTTTCTGGTACTTACCTTTTTGGTATGAGGTCTTGGCATGAGGTCTTTCAATGCAAGGATTTAATTTCCTGTACCGAATCACATACTCCTTGCAATTGCTTCATTAGAAGATTCTGGTTATATCAACCCTCTTCTTTTTTTCCCAGATGCATTCAAGGGCAATGAATATGCAGTTTATGTTTAGGAAAAAAAAAACTTGCATGAAAGTTAATGGAAATCTTATAACAAGCACCCCACTTCCATTAATTGATTCCCTAATCCAGTGAAGCATTAGTCATATGCTTAATTTTAAGCATTTGATCTCCACAATCAAAATTGCTGGCTCTGATCCGAAGCCAATCAAACCATCAGCAGCCTTGCCATTGATTTCCATGGATGAGATCCAAAGGAACTATGCACATGTTAAAATTAAACACACACTTAATTGACTTGCTGGGGGCCATATTTAGATCTCCTTAAATCACCTGTGCCGAACAGAGCCCTACAAATATTTATAACAAACGAAAGAACAAAAATGCAGTGACTTCCCAAAAAAAGGTGCCTAACTCTGAACATATAAACTTACCCAATGCGTCTTTGTGTCTTCCTGGGTTTTGGCTGATGTCCCTAATCCACTTGCTAAATTAGAAAACTCTAGCCACCATGACATAAACTGTCTCAGTCTGGGAAATATTTGGGACCAAAACCTCCCCTCTGCATCTGCCCTGGTCACAGGAGGTCAACCACTTCTCCTTAGAACAGTGATGACGTAAATGCATGGTGGTGAATGTCTGAAAAAGCAACCACCAAAAAAAAAAGGTGTCATTGGGAGATTCTGAAGGATTTGGGCATCTTTTTGTACGACAGATCTTAAATCTATTATCACAATTCAGGAACTCTAGATTGAACCCATGTCTTCTTATTTTTAAGTAGTTCACCTGTAGTTACTCTAAGACCTTTGCTAGGAGTACATGCACCCATCTTAGTCTGGGTCCAGGGATCAGCAGGGTTTCCTCAGGACCTGTGACAGGGAATTCAGTCCTGACCAGAATATCTCCACCTCCTCAAGAGCCCAGTGATGCAACAGCTGCCTAAAAAATTATTCCAGACTAGGAAAACCTCAAATTAGGCAATTAAACTGGCAAAATACCTCCAGTCATGAAGAAATATAATAATTCCTAGGTTGGGGGCTTTTTGTGCTTTTTTCCCTTACTTTTTAAAATTATTATTATTATTATTAGAATGGATTAGCTCCACACACTCTTATCTTGTTTGCAAGCCAAAGAATTATAGATAGTAATTGGATAATCTCTCAATTATCCCCAGTGACTTAATTATCATCATTAACTGTATTTATTTCACTAATTTGGAGGATTTCTTTTGGGGGTTTCATTCTCCAGGCCTATTAGTTTGACTGATAATGGGGCATGCTGGCAATAGCAAGGCAGAATTACACAATTATTTAAAAAATGATGGGTTATATCTTACAAAACACAAAAAGAAAACCCCATTTTATTTCAGGGATATATCTAAAATCAGAACTTTCAGCTCAGAATTTGATTATGTAAACTATGAAATTTCATCTCTCTGGCAGGGAGTTTCTGAATATACAGTGAAATTTGCTGTGTTATGCTACAACAAGGAATGGCTACTGTAAATTGAAAGTCAATGCAAAGAGCAAATACAATGCCTTAAGGAGAGAGTGTCATGATCTGAAATTTTGGAGGTAATGCAACTTCTTTGTGTGACTGGTGCACTTGTGTTTGAGCGTAATTAAAAAGCCCTGGAAGTGAAACTAATTCCTGCAGCTTTATACTAGGAGATGGATTGCCTGACTAATGAGAAAGATCTCATCCACCCAGTCTCCCTAGCGATGTCAAGTACAGGGGGGCTTTGAGACCCAGCTCATTGCTGTTGAATCACAGAGGATGGCTTGGGCTTGGTACCCAGCACTGTTAACTTTGATGTTTAGGAACACACAGGGTAGTCGGTCCAGCACCAGCAACCAAGAGATGACATTTATTATTTCTTTCCACCCCAGTTTTCTGTGCATGTAGGGTTTTTTTAGGAGCCTGAAGCAGAAAAATATAACTGTTGGAAATTACTTTACATTAGTTGATTATCTCTGGCTAAATTGAGAGCATTTGGCCTTGCTTATTTGAAATAATTTAACATGAGAACCCCATGGAGGGTGGTAATTTACAGGGGATAGTCTCAATTGTGGTATGTACATATTGAGAGGCAAAGGGTGGGGGATCTGCCAAACATATTTAGATAAATCTTTGAACTGCTGCTTATTATTCCAGGCCGTACCTTGTTTCAGTAGACCAAACGCTGTTAAAATCTCCAACGTGCTCACATTAGAAGCAAAATCATTTGATGTTCTTTCTCTGATCAGAGCCGTGAAACCTAAATTTTCAATGTAACCTATAAATTCATGTAAATGTATTGTATACACACATAGTTTATGTGAGGTGCTCTGTTGTAGGTGGAGGGTTGCTTTCCCTCCCCCTCCCCAAATTCTCCTCGTGCTCCTTTAGGCTAAACTACCCTGTCAGTCATCACACTGTCACCTCCCGTCTTCAGCAGTCACAGCTTTGTGTCATCTTTGGGAGCCATCCAGAAAAGCCACGGCTCATCACTAGCCCTTGCTCCTGGTGCAGCTTTTGATTACCTGAAGGATTATGCTGAGGTTTGATTGTTATTTTTTTAATTACCATCGGTGAATTGCAATACTGTTTCAGTGACCAGATATCCATTTTATACATAAATATTGGCTTTTTGGTCTGACGCGGCGGGAGCATACTCACACTTTTGCCAATAGCTTCCTTATATGTCAGTAATTGGTTTTCTCAAGGTTATTTATTTAGACGACTATTTGATATCAGACTGCAATTTTGTTGTCTTTAGTACAGGTAAGACTAGTTTTTCTCTATTAATTGTCCTCTGAACTGTATTCCTTCACTCAAACTAGAGCCAAAAGACCAAGACCAGTCATAGATCAAGTGCCAATATCTGCTGTAAATCCATGTAAACCAATGGATTATACAAGCAGAGTGTCTGGGTCCATATATATTAGAGAAAGAGAGAAATAAATCTTACCTGCGCTGAGAGACTGCATTAGCTTATTGTGCTTGTAAGATTTTGTAAAACCTAATATAGATTCCTGTAGTGGATGAGCACGGGGAGCTCCATCATTTCCTACGTGCATTTGGCAAACCCCACCACCGCAAAGTCAAGCTGCTTGGTGCTTTTATTTTTCTTGCCTTGTTAAGACCAGGCAGCAAGGTTGCCCACGTGGAAAAGTTAACTAGTTAAACTGGATGTCACCTCACAGCGACAGGAGCTCAAGTGAAAGCAGACTGATTTCCATGTAGAGAAGTGATGTTAAAGTTTAATGCAGTTTAGCCAGGGTGCTTTTAAATCACATCTCTGTTTAACCCAGATACTTTTCCTGATACTTTTGTGCCCTGAATAGCTAGGGCACAAATTTAGCCCAGATTCGCTGTATTTTCACAGGATGTGAGAAACAAGGTGGAATTTAGGCTGGGGGCACTGGGAGGGTGCCCACCCATGCCGGATCTCATCCCTTAGGATCGTTTCAATGTTTCCAGAACAAAATTTTCCCCAAAGGCAGACCCAGAGATATCTCTGCTCGGTCTCTTGACGCCCGGTTTCTCTCTCAGACCTGGAGCAATTTGATAAGGTGAGAAACTCAGCTCTCCGTTAAGATATTTGGAGCTTTCCTCATTGCACAGAAAAGCCTGGAGGCATGAAGTGGGGATATCTGGGAGGCTCAAAAGTCGGATAGCAGAATAAACCTCTTGCCTCAAATATTAACACTTCAAGCCTTTTCTCATGATCCTGAGGAATGAGGGCGGTGTCACAATTTTGGGGAGCCCTGAGCACTTATAATTAACCGTGGTGCTTATCCCTAGAGAAGGAGCTGCTGAATCCCACAAGGTTTAGAGGCCTCAGCGGGAAATGAGAGGTACAAATGAGCAGGAACAAGGGTAGCATATTCTATCCATTTCCTTGCTGTTGCTGTTACATGGGGTTACAGCACTGAAAGATTGTCTTTAAATCCCCAAAAAGGTTTTCAATTTTAAAAAAATAAAAATATTCAGGTTTTGTAAAGTTCACCCTTCAGTGTAATCTTCCAGTGATTTAGAAATGTAATTATAAAGCCAATTGACAGTGCCCTTTAAAATATGTCATGTAGGAAAATTAATTTTGGGATTTCTTTCCTTTTTTTTCTTTTTTTTTTAGCTTCACTGTCACGTCTTGGGCTAGAGAGAAGCATTTGAAGGTCCAGTGAACCTTCCCCATAGGGATGGGGAGTAGTGGGGCAATGATACTCAATCCCATTACATTCCTCTGCCTTGCACCTCATTTTAACATTTTTCTGTATCACAGAAAAATGTCTTTTCTTCTCAGGACTTTCAGCCAGCTTTGAACATGGAGTGGGACTAACCTGCTAAATTTATCAAAAACCTTAGGCAGTACTGGACAACAGCCTGTAAGTACTTTGGGATGAGAGGAAGCTCATGGAGAGCATCCAGGGAGATGGGGCAGGATAGAGCCAGCAGGGAAGCTCAGGTCTCCTACACACCTCCCTGCACATGGAAAGCCTGGTTTCCACAACCTAAGCACTGCCTGAATTAAGTTGCTGCAATGCAAGTTGCACAAATACAGACTAATATAATTTGTCACAATTAGGGCTTGATTGGATGTTTTCATTCAGGGTGATCCAGGCCAAACTGTTACAAATGACCTCTTAGCCTTGGAGCATCAAACGGATTTGCTAAATCCAGCGTGGGATGGAAGGAAGACAACAGGAGGGGCCGTCTCTTGTGGCCATGAGCCTCTGTAGCACAGCACCTGTGAGGGCAGAGCAACCGGGACTTGAAAATGCTTGAAAGCAGGGAAACTATCCAGCATGTACAATTTAGGAACATTCCAAACTTAGGAGGAGTATTTTAATCTCTCCGAGTATTTTCATCCCTGTGAAAGCATAATCCATGGGCTTCGTGCTTGGCATTTGTTTCTGTTTGGCTGGAAAGATGGGAAAGGAGGGGAAATAGGAATTTTGCCTGCAGCACCCAGGGTCAGGGGCAGCAGCGTGTGTGTGTGTTGGGCAGAAGGAGGGGTCTCACTGAACATGGGGACGGTCACTCACAGCCTGTGGGAGCTGCCTGGTTGGGTCCCAGGAGGAGAATGAGGCTTTAGGCTGGGTTCCTCCAGCCTCTCCCGGGAAATCATTCCACTTTGCAAGGAATGCTGCTATAAATACTAAAAAATGCTCACCGGGTCAGGGGTGGGAATCCTCACCTCCACCCTGGTGAGTGCCCTAACACACATTTCCCCTTCAAACCTCCCACAGCAGAAGATACAGCCCAGCCCTTCATTTCCTTCTTGCTGCTGGGAAGCTGGTGGAAGAGCTGCCAGTCCCCAGAACACGTGTCTTTGCTGCAACCAGCATCCTGGAGCCCTCAAACCTCATTAGAGGACAGCAAGCAATCGGAGTTGGAGGCAGGGTGAGGTACAACTGAATGTAAATGAAAGTTTGAGGCTGTCAGCTTGGCTTGCTTTTCCAGTGGCCAGGGCTTGAAGCATCCGCTCCACCTTGGCACTCTGTATCACTCATGGAACAAGTGCTGATAATGATGGGATGACCGCTCTGCTTTCCTCCACTTGCAAGCAGTTGGTGGTAATGATGCTCATTATGCATTCAATAGGCTATTTTACAATATGAAGTCATTTAGAAAAGGATAATTAGTCCACAGCTTGCCTTTCATTTTATTTAATTTTCTTTACTTCTGTTTGGGAAAAAAAAAAAAAAAAAGGGGAAAAAACACAAAGTATGTAGGGATTGTGTTATTTTTGCAGCAAGCAAAATGGAGCTGTTTGATTTATCCTCACTCACACGAGATATCGTGAAAATGGTGCCCTGGTTTTTGCTGAATGATTTCTTGCAATTGAGCATCCAAAAGAGCATTTTAATCTCAATGTATGCTCTGCTATTGTATCAAATTAAGAAGAGCAGGCACAGGAGGCTTCTCAGTGAAGAATCCTCTTTTCCATTAATTTGGATGTGTTAAGTGCACTTTCAGAAGCCAAAAATATTCTTGTAAAAACAAGATTGTGCAGTGGGATTTCTTTCTAGGGCTTCAGTCATCGACCAGCATTCATCATTGCTAAAATTAAAGAGGGACTGAAAGAGTAACATCTCCAATTAACAGAGACGCATCACTTATCTGTTTGTTTTGGTTGGGTCTGTTAGTTTGATCCTATGGGGTAGGTAGCTTACAGATCTAGAAGAGCAGAGGATTTGGGGCTCCGAATCCTTCCTTGCACTTCCAAATTCCTTTTGTCTTTCTTACAACAGCACAGATCTAGAAGAGCAGAGGATTTGGGGCTCTGAACCCTTCCTTGCACTTCCAAATTCCTTTTGCATTTCTTACAACAGCGCAAAACAAAGTAGTCCCTGTTAAAAAGGCATTCAGGCACAAAGAGTTTTCAGCCTATGAAGTGGCAAATGTTACGTTCCAGGACAACATAAATATATAAATTTAAATATTGGCAGCTGCAGTGTGATGAATCAATAGGGAAAATGGTGCCCAAAGGTTTTCAGAAGCTGAGGAATAAGCTTGGTACTGACACCCTGGTTGCTTCAAGCAGGGTAGCCTGTTGTCACATCCCCAGAGGTGTCTCTGCTCCCTGCATGGCTGCAGCCCTTGTCTGGAGCCAGAGAGACCAGGTCCCTCACCCTGGCTCAATTTAAGGTCTAATTAAGGAGAGCTTTCTCACCCCATTTTTATGTGATGCACTGCACAGGCAGCAGAGGCAACTTAAGTCAAAAGGTTTTCTGGTTCTGTCAAAGGGAAATGAAATTCGTATGTTTGGGGAAAAATACCTGGAACTGCATTGCTGCATGGAAGAGCTTTTAGGTGACTGACCTATTTATTGAGAGCTCAAGTACGATTTCAGGTAAGTAGTCCCTTGAGTTTCTGGCCGACCGCTATACTAGGAATTTCCTAAAGGTGATGTCTCCTGTACAGTTAGAGTCAATAAGGCATGAAAGAAATAAGATCTGAAACACTGTAATGTATGAAATATGAATTGCACAGAAGCCTTGGATTACAGCAAGTCCAACCGAAATGCCTGGTGCTCCCCTTTACTTTTATTTCTATTAATATTCCTCAAGCAACAGCAAAGATCGATTTGAAGTAGAGAGCACAGAGAGTCATGGGAGCTTCATTAGCATGCAAATCTGAGTGAATTCATTAGCCCTGCAACTGATGCTGATGCTCCTGGAAACTAGTAAAAGAGTAAAGTCTGCAGAAGTAAATCAGGCCGTGCTAATGAGCCTGTTAATAAAGCTTTTGTAAGCCTTTTCCAGAGCCAAAGTGACAAAGCACACTGTCACCGTTAAACCTCTGGTACTGTGCCTTAGATGAGGGACTCATATTTTTTTTATATTTTTTTTTTGGTGATGAGGAAGAAAGCAGAAAACCGTAGCAAAGGTAGAGAATGAGACAAAAGCAGTTACAATATTTCCTCATCAGAGATAAAAGTATCGTATGGTTGCAGAAAAGAGACAGAATGACAAATGCAACTCTGCAAATAAGATCCATTTGACTGAAATTATATTTTAAAGAAAAACAGGAGACCAGATTTTTCATAATGGGGCTTTCACCTTCTGGCTGTATGTTCTCATTTTCCCTTCGCCTTATTAGGCATAATTTCAGGATTGCATTTTGTTTCATCTCCTAAACTTGCAGAAATGCTCACGGCGCTGACGCCATGCCCGGATGGCTGGGGGCCACTGCAGCCCCCACACCTCCCCACCGCATGGGATGGCTTGTGGTGAGGGGGAAATGTGTGACTGGCCAGCCTTGGGGCTCTGACCTGCTTGTTACAGGGGCTAGGAAGACCCCTACAAGGGCATTCTCTGGTCCTGGCCCCTCACCTGAGGGACACGCTGGTCTGGAGCAAACCTGGTGGGCTCTGACAGAGCCAGCCCCACCGACTGGGGGTCTCTGGTGTAGGGAAGGGCTCTGCTGGGGGCAGTTTGGCCCAGCTGGCTCCGTGGCTGCTGATGCAGAAGGGTAAGGGAGCTGATAGCACACGTGTTAGGAGCAGCAAGTGGTCTCCAGATGGTGCTCTGATTTCTTCTGGGAAAGGCAGCGCTGAGGAGGGCAGCACATTGGATTTAACAGGTTGGAAACTCCATTTCAGCCCATACCAGCTTAAAGTGGACCCATATTCTGCACACGTACTGCCATTTTTGGACCCCCATAGTTACAGTTAGGAGGGTGGGTACCAAAGGACAGGGTGATGTTTAGTCTGAAGATCGAAGCTTAATTTTAGCATCGAAGCACATCCTCCTTTACCTTCCATTCTGCCACCATTTCAGGTGTTGCAAAGCAGATCTCCTTTCCCTGCTATAGCACCGAGGCTTTAAGTTTTCCAGGTGGGCAATAAATCTCCTTGCCCAATCCACCAGCCCTGCCGAGACCAGCTGGGCCCCCGCACCGAGGAGCCGTTTTAGTACCGAAGCACATCCTCCTTTACCTTCCATTCTGCCACCATTTCAGGTGTTGCAAAGCAGATCTCCTTTCCCTGCTATAGCACCGAGGCTTTAAGTTTTCCAGGTGGGCAATAAATCTCCTTGCCCAATCCACCAGCCCTGCCAAGACCAGCTGGGCCCCCACACGGAGGAGCCATGATGCTGTTCATCCCCCTCGACCTTGTGTCTTCTGCTTCACGAGGCAGCAGCGGCCGCAGCAAACGAAAAGGCTGCGGGTTCACCGGGCTCCGAGGCAGAGATAAGGGGGAGGCCAGTTAGAAATCTATTTGGTTTCTTTTTGCAGCAACCTCTTTGTGTAAAAGAGCTTGATGCAGGGGGAAACTGATTACTGCTTTCTCATCAAGTGGAAAAAGAAGTGCTTTATACACAGGCTGATGGAAAGCTACTGGAATGCTTTTCAGTTTCCCCCCTCTAACCTTTAGTGCTTTCTGGTGCCTTAAAGGGAACAAAACGCTGGACTGGAAAAAGGGGGGAAATATATCAAAATATATTTGGAGATAATGGCGAGTAATACAATAGACAATGCAGGTGGGCAATAAAAAGAGAGGCCAGGGGAAGGCATCAGAAATACCGTCAGAGAGTGGAAGGAAAGAAAGAAGACAGGGAGAAAAGCTAAAAGCAAGGAAATGAAGAAAAAAAGGCACTTGTATAATGGGGTGGCAAAGGACAAAGAGGAGATGAAGGGAAGGTAGAGGGAGAGCGGTGCAAGAAAAATGAAGAAGAGGCACTCGGCGAATGACAGAGCAGGGTCACGGGCGAGCACAAGCAGGGAGGAGAAATGGAGTGGTCACGGGCGAGCACAAGCAGGGAGGAGAAAAGGAGAAATGAAGCAAAGGGAAGTGTGGAGTGGCGGTGATGCTGCTGACCTGTTTTTCTTTTCGCTGCAGAGTGATGGCAAGTGTTTGCATTAATAATGCTAATGCTTGGTTACCTGAGGGGAGAGGGAGCCGTGGCGAGCTGGTGTTAGGGACACTGTTTGGTCGGCCCTATGGGTTCAGCAATGCTGAGCGTTTTTCACAGCCTTCTTGGACTAAAAGGGGAGGGAAAGCGCTAAGAGGTAAATGATGCCAAGGTTTGGGCTAAGACCCGTTGGTCTGACAACCCACCCATAGATTGCAGTTTTTCCTGCAGTGCTGGTAACCCGCCCAGCTGCCGGCGGCCGTTTGGCTCACTGCCCCTCACCTCCGGATAGCCCCGTTTAATTTGATATAACATCAGAGGTGTTTCCACCCTGGTTTTGTATGCAGGTTCACCCAGGGATTTCATCCTGCCTATAATCTCGTAAGGTTATGAGATTATTATGATGACAGTGTCACAAGGCTTGTGCTCAGCTGCATTGCCCATAGCCTGCTGCATATTTACACCGCGCGGCGATCGCAGCACTCAACGTTGCCACACTTTAGGTGCAATCACGCTGGCGCCTTACATACCAACTGCACCATCTGTTTTGATCCCTCTTTCTTTTGTATTACATCGCAGCGCCGCGTTTTCTTTCTTTTTCCTTTTTTTTTTTTTTTTTTGCTGCAGCTGCAAAAGCTTTGGGAACATTCCTATAATAACTCCTATACAGCTTGGTTTAGCAGATATTTGGGCTCTTTCATTCTTAGCTCCCGAATTACATTTGGTTATCAACATGCATTATATCTGCCGTCAATTAGCTGTTATCTAACACCGTGAAATGACTTAACTCCTTCAGCCTCTTCGGAGATCCGTCCCCGACCAGCACACCGCGCAGCTTGTATCAGCTTGCAAAGATCCAGGCAATTTTGTCACACTTATTTTTTTACTGGTGCTCATTACAGCTAAAGGTCAGTTGTGTTTCCATTGTAAGCCTAGGGATAACGGCGTGATCCAGCAAACTCTTTCTTGTGTAAAGTTAACAGGACTATTTGCATAAAAATCCTTACTCGGGGAGTAATTTGCCCCTTTAAAACCTTGGCCTCAGGAGCAAGGCAAAAGCTGGAACCTGGAACAGCAATCTTCCAAAGCCGTATTTTATCAGAGAAGATGATCAAAATTTAATGAGGAAAAAAAAAGGTACTTAGTGGCTGTAGATAGTGTAATTTCAGCCATCAAAATGGGACCATCTTGTGAGGCTTCTTGCTGCGGCCATTCACATCAATGGGGCGGCCTTAGTGGTTGCAGAGCGAAGCCCTACAAGGTGTCGGGCAAAAGCCCTAACCCACTGCAAAATGCACGGTTTTTTTGTAACTTTTAGCCAGATGAGCAACTTGGATGAGCGAGGGGGCCTTTGTCCTCTGTGAAATCCATGCTTTGGCTGCACACTCACTGCATGACCGCCATTCATAAGCAAGTGCAGCGAAACGCGGCTGCAAGGCCCGACGGCCTTGCTATCATGGCCAAAGCTGCTCGCGTCTCAGGGGGCTTTTCATCTGCTCTCACAGCAAACGTTTCAAGTGTTTCACCAGCTCAGTTGTTTATAATACTGGAGAATCCCAGAGGCTCAGAGCTAGCCTTGAAAATCTGTTTACATTTTTAAATATATGCCAAAGCGTAAGCTCTGGGACAATTAAGAGGCGTTAGGTAGGCAAAGCAACCAAAATAGAATCAAAAATGGCCTTTAGTAAGCCTTGGGTGGATATCTCTGCATATTTTCTTGAACAGCCCACATGAGAAATGCTAGTCTTCATATCCCAGGTCACATCTGAGAAAGGCAGCAGATGGGTTTGGCCATTGGCGAGCAAATATTAGTCCTGGACAAAGGCACTGCTTTATTTTCCCAGTGTACCAAAATTAGAGAACCCCCTAGTGCTAAATAATTTTGTTCTGCCTCACTGTGAAAATTCCCGGTGTTCAACAGCCCTCCACTAGTTCTCATTTTATCCCTGTAGTGCAGGGCTCCTGTGGTTATATGTCAGCTGCAGTAGTGGTAAACATGTACACACTACTCATTTAAGAGCTTTTAAAAGACTTCTTACTGTGCCCAGAAATTACACCTGTGCTTTCTTACTTACCCATGCTGTTGTCTTTGTTTCTCGGGCTGTATTAAGCCTTTTTTCTTTTTTTTCCCCCCTTTGAAAGAGTGGGAAAGTACAAACACCTTTAAGTTCCGGCTTGCTTTCTAGCAAACAAGTTGTGCAGAGGGACAGAGACAGTTAATCTGAACAGAGGGAAAAAATATGGGTGTGTTGCAGGAGGGATGGCAGGAGATGTCTGCCCCTCCTGGAGACACTTGACTTTTCAAGAGCTCTGCGGTGTTAGCTGAAATCTCTGGCAGCTGCAGTGCTTGACTTCCCCGAGACGGGAACCTGTGATATTCTGACTGTGTTTTCTGTATCTAGAAATGATGAAGGGAGACAGAGCAGGTAGTGCCCAGAGGAGCTGCGTCAGCGGAGGGGAAAGCGGATGCAAGGGTGCAATGAGGCATTGGCCTCTAATGAACTTTTCCATCGGAGGAGAATCTTTCAACATTAAGGGTGATTTGATAGAAACAAGAATAAGAGGAGATGTGGTAAGTAATGTGAAATACCATATCTAAAAGACTGTGTTTGATCTATTTGCATTATGCTGCTAATAAAGGGAATTGGAATGGAGGTCCTGCTAATGTCAGTGGTCAAATTCTACATTGTCCAATATTTAATGTGGGAACTGTCACTGAAACAAAAGGCAAAAACATACCAAAAAAAGAAAAAAACCCAACCTAAAAAAAGAATCAACTTGAACTGGTTAAATAACTCTGATAACACAGTGGTACTTTGGATTGTGTGAAGTTGATCTGCGAAGCTCTCTGATGTGGGATATGACTAAGAAAATAACTCAAAGACTTTTGAAGGACTGGTGTAGGATGTGTGATATGTTTGGTACTTCCATTGGTACGTAAGCACTAACGGTGAATCTTCACTGAGTTCATCTGACCCAGCCCATCCCAGTCACTCTCCTGTAAGGGTCCCACACATGTCCCTGTGCATGGTGGTGGTGGCTGCTGTCAGGGCTGGACCCAAATCTCAGCAGGCTGCCATCTTCCATAGTTTTTAATGTGTTTTGGTTTGGTTGGTTTTTTTTTTTTAATGGGGCTAAACCCACCTTTTTTCCCAACATATGCCCAATGTGCAATGCCAACATCAGGTTTTACTGTCAAACATCTGCTGATCCACCTCTGCTGAGAACTTAGTCTTTGTGGTTTATGCAATACATTTAAAAATAGTAAAGCTCTTGCTCTGTCTTTCACAAATGTTAGAATTAATCCTCGAAAGCACCCACATTAACTATGTTTAAATCTTAAGAAATGCCTTTCAAACCGCCCCCCCTCTCCATTGCAGCTTTGAACCCCTGACTGATCATGTCGGGAGTGATCAGCATATCTCCTCTCGAGCTTAGATCCTGCCTCTCCATTCTAAAAGTGAAATTATCTCTGTATGCCTGCACCCGTAAAGTGGAGTGCACTTGTGCTTCCAACTTCCGCAGAGTACCAGACAGTTAGCTGTGCTAGGGCTCCCATTAACGCCCGCAATTAGCACTGACGAAAGTGCTGTTCCCCCCACTCCCCGAGACCACAGTTCCTTGATTGGTTTTTCAGAAAATCCCAGTGCAGTGTAATATCTCCCTGGTAGTCATGTTTCAACAGAACAGCCAAGTTAGTGAGGCGTGACAGTGCTCTTTTTTCTAAACCTATACTGAACATCCTTAATCAAGCCTCGCTTTTTTAAAAATAATGGATCTAATTCTCTTTTGGCTTACAGTATATTCATGCTTGTGTAATTCCATCAGGCCGTATCCTCAGCTCCTGTAAACTAGCAGAGCTCTTTCAGCTGCATTTAAACCCCAGGAAGATTGGTAATAGCTGAAGATTCGGGCTGTTGATTTCCAAGCTATTCCTGATTTATGCCAGTTCAAAAGGATAATGGGTTCAAGCTTTTTTGCCTTTTTTCTTTTTTTTTTTTTTGCCATTAGATACACGCTCTTCACCTCATTTACGTCAAGCAATACACAAAGTACATCCAAGCACCCACTCGTTTCTCAAGGCCTTGATCTCTCTCCATTCCTGCTGACCCTGTTGTAAAGCTCATACACCCAGCAGCTCCTGAAAGCATCCACTGATCTCCCTAAAGGCCCTCAGGAGGGTCAGGTCAAACAATCTGGGATAGTTACCTTGTAGCACCACATACATTGCATTTTTTTGTGTTCTCTGAATTAGATGTTGTCTTCCCATATGCAGACATGCAATGACATATTGCCATGGCTAAACTATACTGTCTCCAGAGATCTCCCAGCCAGAAAGTTCATGGATGCTTCAGTACATCTCTGCCACAACCCAACAGAGACAACACGTCCTCAGCCATTGCACCTAGCGGGTCCCACAATGAAGTAGCTGTGTTATGTTGTCCTCTCTGGGGATAGCAACAGGCAGGTAACAAAAGTGAAGAGGATGGAGACAGCAGGTTTCTTCTTGGTGGTGTCAAATTTGTCTTTGGTAAGATCCTGGCCAATCTGAAATGTGAGAGAAAGATGTGAGTGAAGAAAGAAATGTGTTGAAGGGCTGCTGGTTGCAAGTCCATTCCCATGATCAGAGAGCACATATTTATACTGGCAGTACAGTCTGATATTAGACTGACGTTTAAATTAGGTACAGACTCGAGGATAACTCTGATTGCACCTGGGACTTCTGAGTGCAGCACAGGGCAAATAAATAATGATGTCTGTAGCAGCAGATAGAGATGCTGTTACTAACTTTGATGCAGCAATGTGAAACACTGGGTGAAACATCACACAGGCTGACAGATTAAAGATTTCATAGGCTTCAGGTACAAGAATAAAGAAAATAAAACTTGAAATGAACTTTCTTTGATAAAAGTAGCCATGAAGAAAGCTTCCAAACCCCAGTAAAACTACTACGTGGTTCCCACTGTTGACTGCACCCAGTACTTCAATGTAGAAATATCTAGGAACTAAGCTGCAGTTCTTCAATAATTTTTTTATAAATTTGGGTTTTTATGGATCTGGAACACTCCAGAATATAGAGCATGCAAGCTTTTCCAGAGGGTAAGTGCCGAATGGTTGGGTTTGCACTGACTCACTGTATTCAGAGACATAACCTGTGATCTATACTGTACCATACTGGCCATAGGTACCCGCAAAAAAAAGTCAGACTTGTTCATTGGGGTCTGTACTATCAGTTGTTTAGTCCCTCCCCATCTGCCTTCTCAAGAAGCACCTCTCTGCAAGGACAGAAGGGGGAGAGACACAGTGAGGCAGGTACAAGAAAACTAGAGGAGTGTTTGCATTAACTTTGGTGACATATTACACTGGATTAAATACTGAGACACCTGCCAACACATTTTTGGGAATTCCACATAATGATGTCCCATGGAGGGAATCACTTCTGTACTCTGGCACTCTCAAAGTTGTAAAGTCAGTTGCCCACAAAATGCTTCACTTCTCCCAGTTGTGCTTTGATGTCTTTATTGTTGTGAGCCTCCAGGAACAGGACCCTTCTCCCAGATTCAATTAAAATGCACTCAGCTTTCTGAAGCACTTCATTTCTGTTTTGTGTTTGGGGCTTGGCTGCACAACTCAGAAGAACTGGGTATCATCTTTTTTGGAGGATGAACCCTGGCACTTCAAATGTTTCCCTTCCTGTAGGTTTATTGTCATCATTTATCATCCTGTATATGCAGTACATTTGATGGCATGAATCCTTGCTCCTGACCCCACCGATGACATTAATAGAGACAACACCACACTTTTGTGCAATCCTTTCCTCTCAGCTGCTGCTCAGCTTTTGATAGTGATTCGGATGAGTAAATCAGCACAATTTTATGGAGTTCTGCCAGTTGTGACTCACTGATTTTTCCAGCACTTACGATACCGATGTTTTTCTCCCCAAGTGAGAAGACTTTCCCAGCACCACCCCAAGCCCGGAGACAGCAGCTGAGTCCCTGTTGGCACCCCAAGCAAGGCTCCCCACTCTGCCGTGCCCACCATGGGGGGCCCCACGAGAGAGGTAAGGCATGGGGTAAGGACTCAAACCAACACTTATTAATGTGCTAGTTATTAAAAGCTAATACAGTGTCCTCCCTCCATCCTCTTCCCAAACCTTTGGTTTCTCCGTGATAGTAAGAAATGGGATTTGATGTTGTTTTCAATTTTGATGTGGTTTCTAACCTATGTAAAAGCAGGACTAACCATGGCTTTAAGCTTGTGATCGCTTTTTTGTTAGCTTCAGCCTGATTCAGATACCACATCCTGAGATGTAAATCAGAACTGAAATACACCAAAATAAAACTGTCTCATGTTAGAGGGGAAAAAACAGGCTCAGTTTAGTCTAAATTACCCTCCTACTGGCTGAAGAACCCAACAGTACTCCTTTGCAGGAGGTCAGGGATTCTCCAGGACATCAGCTGTTGTGGATAATACATATATATGCTGAAACTTGCTGTGTGTTCAGAGGACTCTTACAAGATGCTGGTTCAATGAAATCAAGGGTTGGACAGCGCCCTCCCTCTCCCCACAGCACGTTATAGTTGAACTCACAGAAATAAAACAGTTCTTGAAAAACACTTGGTGAATCTACATAATTAAAAATCTTTCCTGCTGGGGGTTAACGATTTGGGTAGATTAACTTGATAATGTAATGTAAAATGTCGAAATCAAGAGTGTGCATCCAGAAATACTGGTGC
Source organism: Calidris pugnax (assembly GCF_001431845.1). NCBI lineage: Eukaryota > Metazoa > Chordata > Aves > Charadriiformes > Scolopacidae > Calidris > Calidris pugnax. Next base: position 6,376,344 of record NW_015090842.1, on the reverse strand, counting down.
AGCTCTGCAATGGGAGACAATTTTAAGTAAATAACCAGAGAAAGTATTTTGCAATTAAATTAAAGATGTTTCCAAACTACTGTACTTTGCTATAAAAAAACGTCATCTCGAAAAGTCAAGTTTCATTTATTTTAATTAGTGCTGTCATGAAGTATTCCATTCGGCAAACACTGACTAACAAGCCCTTTTCCAGACACCAATTTGAAACGTGTGCGTCAGGAAAATGATCACAGACCCTTCATGTGGTGTCTTCTGGGCCCAATTCTCAGGCAGTCGAGATCAGCCTCACTCCACCGAAGTCAGTGTGACAAATTGATTCACACCAGGTGAAAACAGAGGCTTTAATCTCCCTGATACGCTCTTCAGGAGGTGATGCAAAGTCTACCGTCACCGGTTGGAAGATTCCTGTTGTCTTCAGAGAAGTTCAGGTTCAAAGCCGTGTGTGCCTGGATGAATCTCTGGTCCCTTTCACTGTTCTCGCACTCGAGTTATTTAACTGTAGAGGCATCAGTATCAAATTGATGGAAAGCCAAAGTGATCTTGATCCTCCTTTGAGACTTAGTGTTGAATTGCATTATATATAAGCAGAGAAGCCTTTTTATTATTAATGGGATAGAAAATCAGAACCATCAAGGAAAATGATATAAGTCCTATTAAGATGGATGAGTTGGAGTTAAGTCCATGTATTCATAACAAGACTGTTCTCTGCGACTCCTGTAAAAGTGTAAAAGTCCTCTCATGGGAAGATCTCACCAGTGTGGAAGAATGCTGGGGGAAATGCCACGAACTTCTCCTGGGGCAGCTGCCCAGCCTGGTGGGCAGTTGTGTAGGCAGTGCCCACACGTGTGTGAGCACGAGGTTGCTTTGGGGGATGGTGTGCTCCGGGGTGGTAAATCTGGGGCTGCCACCCCAGGAGCCGACCTTCTTTAGGATCTCTTGCTTAAATCCCCTTCTCTGTCGTCCGATTTGTTTTCACATCTGCCAAGTACTGCGACTCCTTCTGCATATCCAATGAGGGGATTATTTTACAGGCTTAAATCTCACTACTACAAAAAGAAAGTTACATTGACAAATACTTGTTGTCTACACGGGGAGGCTAGTGGGGAATAAGCTGAAGTGAGTGTGAAGGGCACTGTCAGTTCTGTAGAAATGCCTCTTATTTCACAGGGCTATCGTCACATCCAGACTGCTCAAAGCAGTCTTTGTGCAGCACAAGTTACCCTCTGGGAAGCAAGTGAGGAGCTCTTCTGGGCTGCACCCTTACTTAGGTAAGCCCACGTGTATAAAATCTGAGTATTGCCTTTAAATTTCATCATGTTGCTTATGGCTAAAACCCCTTGTTCCACCTTAATTTATCCCTTCTCTCTGTTAACACCCTTCAAATACTTCTAGACTCTTCCCCCTTCCTTGCCATTTAGCCACGCTTTAATCTTACCTATTTATTCATTCATCATAAATCAATCTCCCCTGCCCCCTAATCAGTGCAGTGCAGCAGCTCTGCTGGGAGCTCCCTGCAGTCCCTGTGCTGCTAACGAGCAGGACCAAGTGCTGGGAGCCTCACGGGAGGAGCAGCATCGTGCCAGGAGGGATCCTTAACACCCGACCCCAGGGTGTCATGTTTTCCAGTTGCTGCCCCCACTTGCCCCCCCTGCCACCTCCTAATGCAAAATCAAGGTCTGTTTTCCTCCTGCTGGCAGCCCTCTGTATCTTATCCCCATTACTAGCATTTTGGGAGGAATGGCTTTGTCCAGATAATAATAATTTTCATTTCCCCATTCAGAATCTCCTCTTTTCTTCTACCTGCATGCAACTGATTGAGCAATAAGGACATTCCCTCTTTCCTTCTCACCTTATAATAAGCACCAGCAAATCTCTGCCGGTTTTGAACTCAGCAAATGTGCACTCTGCACCTTCAAGTGGATCCTAATCCAAACATTGTATGGCTGAAAGCATTTGAGTGCTTAAAGGATCCACAGCTTTTCTCCCCGCTCCCCAGGGGTAATACACACAAACCCACCTGGCAGCAAGTCCCTCCCCAAACCTTTACAGCAGCAGCATGACCTCTGAATAGTCTCCATCTACGCAGACTCCAGCATCTGATTTCCTCTCCATTGTTAATCTGCTCTCTTTGTAAAAATCACTACTATAGGTTGTCTTTCACTATGTTGTTCCCATGCTGAATGCTTCTAACACTCTCCACAACTTTCATCTTGGCACCCCAGAGTCAGCTGTGTAGCCCTTTTACTTTGAATTATACCGGTCTGCAAAATCCTCCCTTGCAAAGTATCTTCATCTTTCTTGGTGTTTGCACCCAGTAGAGGTGACGGGCGAGCTGGTCCCTGGTTGGTGTGTCTTTGGGCACTCAGGAGCAAGCTGAGTGCTAGATTTGGAGCCAAGAGGAAAGCTGACCTTCAGACCAGGGTGGCAGGATTTTATTACGGTTTATTTTCTTGCTTACTTCTTAAGAAAACTGTGCAATCTCTTTCTGATGTTGCATGGTCTTAGCATCCAGACAAGTGATCTCTCCTGCCCTGTCTGTGGTACTTTACAATCGTGTATTTTCATCTTTCACTGCAAGTTTGCATTTGTTATATGGTAAGGAGGAACTCTCAGCTGGAGATACAGAGTATACATTGTGTGGACTCCTCTGAATCAAACACTGAGCTCACAATCACCTGCAGTCGTGGGAAGATGGACTGCTGGATTGCTCTGATCTCTCTTACTTTTGTGTTTCTGCCTTTTCTCAGTTTGAGTCGCTTATGTTTTACCATCACTGGGCTATTCTGGATATCTTTTGTTCTCTGCCTGGTTCCCATTGATGGTGCTTTTCTGTTCTTCCTTTATTTTCTCTGTATGGGGTTACCTGGTCTTCCCCTTGTATATCTCCTGCTAGTGACCATGACCACCTCTGTCTTCTTTCTCATCAGGATGCAGCTTTCAGTTATTTACAAACACAGTGCAATTTTTGTTCTCAATCTCCTCTTCATCTGTTGGGAAGCTTTGACATCCTTGCTTACCATGTTGTCTGCTCTTTTACCATGAAACTGCTCCTTCCACTTTTCTCTCCTGGTGGGACTGCCCACTCTGACCCCACGGAGCACGAGGCTTTGCCTGCTCCCTGCCTGGTGTCTCCCAAGCAAACCACCCTGCTTTCCAATCCTCACCCAGGTTTTCAAGGCAGGCCAGCCAGTGCAATTAACTCAGCTCACTCCCCAGTTCATCACACATTCAGTTTGGGTTAATGGCATGAAATTCAGATGATGTCAGAAACAATTACTGCAGCTGATGTCTCCCCAGTTTCTCACACAAATCTGGAAAATGCATCAGATCAGATACTTGTATCCTACACATAAAATGAGACATTTCTCAGTACATTAGTAACTCCACTGCTTTCAATGCCTGAAGAGCACAAGATGACATTATTTTTTTCCTCGGCATGATGGACTGAACTGTTCATGGCAATGTCAGAGATCAGAGGGAGAAGGAGAAGGCTGAAACAACCAAAGGAGCAGAACCAGGACACTGGGAAGGAGGCTTGTGATAAAAGAAATTGGTGAGATGACAGCAAGATGAGCTGCTATCTAAGCCCTCCTCATACCTTGCGTTTTTCTACATACACTCAAAACATATTTCAGGGCTTGAGAGTGTTTCCTCCTTTCTGGAGATCTATTTTGTCATTACTTCATCTGACAGCCGTTGGGGAGAATGAAACACTTTGGTTAGCCTCAAACACCTTGCTAAGTTCTCCTTAGGTTGAAGCACAGTGATGTTTTATTACAGCTGACACCAATCAAAGCAAATAGACAAAAGTGAGAATTTTGATTTGGGATCCATGAAACGAAGGGAATAAGTGAAACGAATTTGGACTCACAGTTCAAAGGAAAGGGGTAAATAAGTCCCAAGAAAAGGTTTATCTTATCAACACCTTATGCTTTGGGAGGAACAGGCTGTTTTACAAGGGTTTCTGCAGCCTCTGCAAAGCTGTTGTGGCAGGATGAGCGTTTGGTACCATCTCCGTTCCTGGGATTTCATGACACAGCCAAGGTCATAGGAAACTGGTGTTAGGGGAAAAAAAGGAAAACAAACCACGACCTTGTCCATCATAAAAGATTGAGCAATTATGAGTCTGGTCCCAAAAGGATTAAATTACTGTATGTTTGTTCTGAGGTGGCACACGTGGTCCACAGCAAGTCATTACCCCCTTGTACTAACTAGTATACAACGACAGAGAGCTGTCACAAAGATGCTATCCAAAGTTAGGAGAAAGCCCTGTCCTTTCAGTGACTCTGAGCCCAGCCCTTACCACTCTAAATTCCCTCAGAATATCCTCGTGGGGCATTAACCAAGAGGAAAACGTTACAAGGCATCAGTGATTGACCTCGATGGACAACCAGAAGGGGGTAATCACACACCAGTCCTTCAGCCATCAAGGTGTAACCGGGTAGGGGATTTTTAAAGCAAGATGTGGTGGGTTGGAGGCTGAACTCGGTTATATGGCAGCAAAGCCCTTGCCATTGGGGAGCTCCTCTAGGTCAGCATTGGTGGGAACAGTACAGGAACCAGAGCCACAGCACCAATGGGGGGTATAATGGGGCTGGGGCAAACATCCACGCCAACTTCCTCATGTGAAAAAAGGCAAGAAATTGTTGCAACAAAGTGTGGACCTGTTTGAAATTCACAGTTTGTCACAGCCCATTGTGAATTCAAGAACAGCCCTTCTTTCAAAGGAAATTTTTGTGATGGCGCATTAAGAAAAAACAGGCTACTTTCTAGTAAAAATGGCCAGACAAGCAGCCCTGCTCTGGAGTGAGGCTTTGATAATATGAGCCCATTTTCCATGGCTTTGGCATTAAAAATACAGAGAAGTGCACTCGGTTCAAAGTTTGCACAAAAAACAGACATATTGTCAAAGCTGTGGATGAAGAGAAATAGGAGACACCTGGAGAAAGGCATTTCTATCCTCCTTTAGGAGAGCATTACCTAAACATCTGCGTAATATTGAGTGTGTGTTTAAGATATGGAAGGAACTAATCCACATATCCATGCACCAGGGAAGAAAAGTCCTGAGGACTAGACCCAGGTCACAACAGGATTCATTGCTCCGATTTAATATTAAGCCTGTTTGTTTGTGCCAATGAATTACAGCGCTTTTATTTTTCACTCCCGTGGCATAAATAGCAGCAAAACCAAGTCACCTCCAAATCCCCACACCTTGTACATCCAAACAAATTTGCATCCTAGGCATCGCTCTGCTACGGTGATTTGGGTGCAGAGATTTGTCTGAAATGAAGGATCAAGCCAAATCTCACTTTGTTTTCCTGCTGTCCTAAATTTCACCCTTTGAATGGCTCTGCCTCAGCACGTTGAACTTTGCATCGCTCTTAGAAGTAATGAGAAAACAACAAAGAAAAAAGAGCAGTTTTCTTGTCCCCAGGCCAGCCGCAGTCCTTGCTGCCGCAGAGCCCCGGGCGAGGGGTGCAGAGAGCCCTGGCACAGGGGCACCGCTCGGGGCTGCCTTTGTGTGACTTAACAGTGACATCCAGCGGTCACCGAGGTCCTTCTGACATCGCCCTGGCCAGGAAAACTCCCAAAGTCCCTTTTCTTATTTTAAATGTGCATATATTTGTGCATCGGCAGGAGCTGGCGTGGGTGCGGGCTGTTCCCTCTTGCTTGGGATGCCCCAGCGCAATCTCAGCTCCTCCTGGCTGACAGTGACATTAGAGGGTGCCTTCAGCTTTTGTTTTAAACCTCAGAGTATAAAATAATCTTAAAATCACCCTGATTTTCCCCAATTTTATAACCCCCATGTGTTTGAAGCATCATGAATATTATTCATAATTAAGCTGCTATAAATGTAAAAATAAATCAAAACCCTATTAAACATTAAATCACAGAAACTTTTCCTTCTACTAGTTATTACACTAAACACAAAAATAAGCAGTTTTCATCTCAAGTTTAACATTACAGGCATATTTTTACATGATAATTTGGTTTTCAAAAAAAGTCTAACTGTGAAGTTTAATGATACCACACGAAGCAGCTTGTCAGTTCATATTTATATTCAAATCTGAGCTTTCACAGTTCCCAGTGTGTTTCTTTAGTATTTTGTTGAAGATATTCTGACAGTCTTTCTCAAAACTGTCTCTAGGAAAAGCAGCACAAAAACCTGCAAAGAGACAAAAAGCTTCCTACACTTTTGGCTCGGGGTTTGGATGCTCGAGGAGGAGACTTTTATTTCCTAAATGCACACTAGGCTGATGCTCAAAGGCTCAAATGTTTGGCCACCATGACACAGCCCTTCTGACTCTGCTTGTCTTTTCCTACAAGCGACGGGTGGTTGTACCAAAGTCCTGGAGGGGTCCCCAGAGGTTAAAAATACAGAAATCTGAAGCATGGAAAGCTGCAGCCACCAGAGCATCGCTGAATCCACCCGTGGAGGTCAGGTACCAGTTCTGGGGCTCCCCTCTGCCCTTTCTGTCCCCCTCTCCTGGTTGCCAGCTGGGCTGGCAGTGCATGGCCAGGGGAAGGAGTATTTGGCTGGTGGTTTCTGAGTGCTGCTCTCAGCGCCGAGATGGACACAGTCTGCCAAGCACAGCTTCCACCTCCAGGGTTACAGGACCTGTCTCACCACAGGCAGCAGACCTGAGCTGTTACTCATCATCTGTTGCTATACAGTGAAAAATAGAGGTCACTTCCCTGCTGACAGAGGTTTGCAAGAGAAGGCCTGACTCCTGCCCTCGTCCTAGATGGGGACACATCACCGAGTCTGGCCTGGCCGCTTTATTTAAAGGATGATTTCTGTCTGCAGTTGCCACAAAAGCCACATGCACTCTGAATGAATCTCCTGTTGCTCCCCAAATCCCAAATCCCTTCTCCTTCTCAGCTGGTGTCACAAAGATAAAAGCAGGGTGGAAGGAGAGGATGTGCCCAGAATCACAGCTGCACCCCAACACACGGCTGAGGGTCGGGAAGAAAAAAACCTGGGGCTGAACTCTGCCTCCTGTAAGTTCATCCTCCTGCCCCTTTCTACTAGAAATTCAATGTGAAACCCTCAGCTTGTCAGAGAGCTCAGATGCCTCCTCAACTCGCCCCGCTCTCGGAGAAGGTCACCCCATGTCACAGGCAGTGCAAGCAACAGCCCCACTGTCAGGAGCCAGAAGATGTATTTCTTTTTAATATAAGATGTGGAGGGCCTAAAATGACTGCAGCTGCCATTGCATTAAAAAATATGTCTGCTGCCTTCAGGTTTTTGACATTAGATGTTCCTTTCAGTCTCTCCTTAGCTGACAGCTGCATTTCATGGTCTCATGTCCACTCCAGAAACAAAAGCAACCTTTTTATCCCAGCAAGCCAGAATAAGTGACCTCTCTTGCAGCGTGTCCTGATTCATGAGTGTTAATTTGTCCTGGTTTCCCTTTTCTCTTTCAGCTACAGCTCAGGAGCCAGGGGCCAAGGTGACCAGAGCTTGAGTCCATCCCTCTGCGTGACCTTGGGTGAGTCACTTTGCTCCCTCCCAAGCTTTGCTGTCTAAGAGTGGGGTGGGAGCCACAGTGGTGGAGGAGGTGAAGCAGTGGGCACCATGCACAGGGGGTTTCAGCAGTGATCCCCCCATGCCCCCCGTCCCCTCACCTCTGCCAGCTCTGCCCACCACCGGGCTGCACAAGCGCAACCACCGCATCCTGCAGCCCCAACCGCAGGAGGCACGTGCTAATTCCTGATCGGCTTTTAATGATCCCAAACCCCTCTACTGACTCAGGCGACAGCTAAATTTATCCCAAGGTTAGGGTGACTCTGCTGTACCGAAATCTATTTAAAGTCAAAGCAAGCGCTTCAGAATAACAAGTTGTTATACAACTCCGGAGACCAGGCAGCTTCACATATTCTGTTTTTAATGTAAAAGGTAACATATTTCCATATTTTGTACATGCTAATTGTTGGGAACACTGTCAGATGGTTCAGCAAATTGAAAATGACAACATCAACCTGTTCAATCCATTAAAATCTCTCCAGGATCGTAAGGGACATTGTCAGCCAAGTAACACTGGCATCCCTGTGGTAAAGCCATCTTGCTCCTTATTAATGACTGGCTTTACAAATGAGCAGATTTTTTTAGCATACACCGCTCCATCACATTATTCAAGAGGGGCATGGACACAATGTAAGGAAACCCAGAGGTTAAAAGAGAAGCCATTCACCCCAGTGCAGGCTTAATGAAGAGAATGGATGAGTAAAATTTAAATAGGTCCCAGGCCACACAGCCAAGATAAAAGGTTGGGAATAGCTTTCTCCTTGTCCAAGGAACACTGCAGGAGTTTAGAGGGACTACGGTATAGATTCTGGACCAGTCTTTTATAAGAGAGAAGTGGTAACATCTTGAAAAATTTCCAAGTCCCACCTTCAGGAGAAGCTAAGAAAACCTGCTGGAATTCAGCTCTGGGTAGTCTTTCTGGGGGGTCGGGTGTTTAGTACCTTGACCTGGACCTTAGCTCCTTTGTGCAGAAACACAAGCCAGCTCCATTCCAAAAAGCTGTAGAGATAAGTTAGTGCAGTGCTATGCCCAAGCCAATATACCGTGGTATTTATTTCCAGCAGTATTTATTACCTTGGCCGTGGTGTTTCCCGAAAGCAGAAAGCAGCTGTGTATAACTTCCAGACCAGAATTTCCAACTAGCTGGGACTGAAGGCAGAGAAAACTTGCATCTGTTTTCATCCACCCTGATACACACATCCAAAATCATTTTGCTTTTGAAAATGTTGCCACAAAACTGTTAATTCATTGTAGCCATGAGCCTTTCAACCCATCCAAAAGCTGAATGTGAGGATCCTGGTGTCTTGCCCAGCTCGTTGTGAGCAGGGTCCACTCCTCCTTAAAGGTTGGTAGCACCAGCTTTGCTGGGGACTGTCATAAAACAAACAATAGCTCACTGTCCTAATACTGACGGATCTCTAATACTAAAATACTAATTATTTTTTCACTTCCCTAGTATTTGCTGCACTCTCTTTGTCTCGGAGATGTTCTTGTGGGTATAAAAATCTGCTGGGATGGATCACAGATGGAGGGACAGCAATAATTTAAAACAGTAATAGAATAATGGCTACAACACAGGGGAGAAACTCAGGGCTGTTATTTAAGAGCAAAATTCCCATTGTTTTGTGTTTTAGGGCTGTGGAGTGTGTCCCAGGAATAGCACTTTTTCTCCTTTGGTATCCCCAGCCACTTTGCATTAGTGTCTCACAAGCTAATCTATTGTTCTGGGAACGTCGCAGACTATTAGTATTTCTTTATCTTTCATTTATGCCATTTTGTTTGCTCTCCTGGGCTGCTCTAAAGCAGGCTGACATTGCCAAAGAGATTTACTGCGTGTACTTTGTATACACTTTAATTAGGTCTCCATTCATGTCTCTTACCTGACACTTACATAAGAAATCACTCATAAAGTACCAGCACAGTGCGGAAATCAATACATGTCTTTAAACGCACAGTGACTTTCGGGCTGAAATTAAGTGCCTTCACTTACTCAGGTTGTGTCCACCTCCGCTTCATGGCACGGAGACGTATGGGTTTGCTCTGAGGGTTGCACTGCAGCCAGGCTCCACATCTTCTGCTCCAGCTGAGGCGCGAGTCGCCCCGAGCACAAGGGTCTCAGCACAGCCAGGATGGTGCGTCTCCCATCTCCACTTCTTTTGATCTACAGCAGCTACAGCCACGGAGCTGTACAGAAATTAACGCTTTAACAAGGAATTGTTTCTTTTTGTCACTTCAATTTCATTCTATTAGACTTCCTGACAGCTCCGAGCTTCAGACATCGGTGGCAACGGTGGCTGAAACACAGTACTATTATATTATTGTCACTTCAATTTTTGCTTGTGTTTCTAATAGAAATCTAAATGATTAGGTGTTTAACTTCCATGCTCCATCAATGCAAGGCAGAAAAAATACAACTACCTGTATTAAGGTCTAGCACTCTGGAAATGGTGTTTTTTGAGAGGGGACTTTCTTTCAGCCTGTTGGGTTTTACAACTTTATTTCTCTCTCCTGGGTGAGAGGGGCTTCCCATTCACGGGGCAGATTACCTCCAGAGAGGGAAGGATGGATTATTATTTTGTTTAGGGGTGAACACTCGGCTTGTGGCAGCACTGTAGCTGTGTGCCCTTGCGCATCCCAGCCAAGACCATTGCTGTCAGCAAAGCTAAGCTAAGCCTCTGAGTGAATTTACATCCTGATACCTGCTTTGTTACCCATCTTGCAGGCTTGTGAATCCAGAATTTATAAGAAAAGGAGCTTCTTAAACTTAACCCCCCCCTGGTTACATGGAGGAGAGCCCATCACAGTCTTTATTTCCAGGCGGTGGGGAGATGGAGGTGAAAACCTTGCAGTTTCCTGGGCTGCTTCACTGCTGTGGGAACACGGGGCAACCAGGTGTGCACAACACACAGGTATCTACAGAGAAAACAAGCATCTGAAGTGTAATCATCTCCAGAACAATCATTTTCTTCCACACAACATTCATATAGAAAAATTTTAATGCATTCTGAAAAAAGATGTGGCCTATCTAAACACGTTGGCAAAAAATACAAGAATGGACTTGACAGCTGCTGGGTTTTTTCCTTTTCAATAATAAATGCATAATAGAACTCAATTTTCTCTTTTTTGTTTGTTTTTTAAAAGAAGATAAACTGGGTGCATACTTCCAAACAGGCTAAGGAAGCATCATCAGTTATTTTACTGAGTTCTCATTCACGTTCTTCATTTAATTTTCATGTGTTCATTTCTTCCTGGCTGTGACATTCAACTCCAGAGCTGCTTCTCCTTCTGCTTCCTGGCACCTTGGTAGAGTCACTTATAACTTACACTATAAGAATCTTCTTTTGAGAAGGGAGGAAACCTCACCAAGGGCAACAATTTTGACAGCTGGGGACTTCATGGAGACCTACAGAGCAGCCCATTTATGGAGGTGACTAAATCAGGGTTGAAGCCTAAATTTTCACTCCCATTTGGACTCCCTTTTCTTGGACTAAAAACCAAGCCCCTTTTTTTGGCTTCAATGAATGGTCCCATAGGCTGTTCTCCCCTTCACAGAGACACCAAGCGTTGAGATCTTTCCAGAGAGTAGCACTATTTCATTTAATCTGAAATAATCACACTGGAATCAACTGGATTGCTCCCAACACAGCGCTGTGTGATCCGAGCAACAGCACTCTTCCAAAGAGCAGAAATGAAAGACTAAAATTCCTGTACCTGGACTTTCAAAATCTATATTAAAAAGCCTCAACATCAGGGGTCTACTTTGAAAGTGTAAATCTTCAAATCTGGAGAACTTTGGGGGGATTCCCATTCTTACAGTTCAGTGAAAAGAAATCCCTCTGCACACAAGCACATCCAGTAGATAATCTCATGCTGGAAATTAATTTGTAGGCAGTGTAATAGTTCTATTAATAAGATTAATGCCAGGTACAGCTCTATAGATTATTGAAAAGACAAAGCGGCCTGATCCATGCAATTAGAATGAGATACCTGCATTAATTAGGATGCTCACCTGACAGTAATGGTTACATCAAACAGCACAAGGAACTCAATCTCCTCCTCTGGTCTCATAATTCTTCCTGCTTTGTGCTGTCAATAGCTTTGTGGGTTTTCTTATATCATACATATTCAGGAAGAATAACAGTGGTGTTCTCACACGCCAGTGTAAAATCCTCTCTCCATCTTCATTCTGATGGAAGTGACAATCAAATGTTCAGCATCAGGTTTTTGTGTTGGTTTATCTGAATTATGGAAAAAGCCAGAGGTCTGTTTGGTGTGAAATAGGGCAGTGTTGGCTCACCTTGTTCAGACACCAGCCACTTCTCCCCTTCAGATGAAAGCAGAAACCACTGTGGCAGATTTCATCATGGTGTCTGCACGTTGTCCTCCAAGTAAATGGAGGAGGTCATATAACAACCAAGGCGGGAGACAACATACTTTCATAATCCAGAAATTCTCCTAAAATATTATAAATAAATATAAATAAAGAAACCACACACCAAAAACCAAAATAGCATACTGTGCAAGCAGAGGATGCAGCTCAGACCCATGGTGTGGCCTCTATCTCTGCAGTGGGGGACCTTGCCTGCCCCACAGCACCCACGTGTCCTCCAGCTTTGTGTAAATTTGTGTAAATTTCTGGCTGTGGCTGACGCAGAGCCCATCACATGAGTATGGATGAGGCCACTGGCACCCAGCTAGTGCCACCTGGCTTGTGTACCTCCAGGGCATGTCCCTTTTTTCCAAGGAGTTTACAATCACTCCTGAGTCTTTGCTTGCCCTGTTCTGCAGCATTACTAGGAGGGTTTCTGTGAGCATGGAGTTAAGCACCCAAGTGCCACATCACCCTAATAACCATCCTTGGGAAAGGAAATCACTCTGTTCTGCTCTGTTGTACTCATTCCCAATTACAAGCCAAGTATCTCAGTCATGAATGTCAAAACAGATACTATCTGGTTAAATGATACAAGATAGGAGCAGTTAAGCCATAAACTGTCATGCACCCAGACGTGATTGACAGGAAAGCTGTCTCCTGATGGTACGGGGGAATTAGCTTAATACTTAAGGTGAAGTGATGCCTGCTTAGCAGAGCCCCTGTTGTTCCACATTAGACGTAGTGCTGGCAGTGTTAGTGTTACCACACGCTATTTTCTTTTTTTCTTTTTTTTTTTCAAGAAAGATTACCACGCTTTTCTATCTTTCTAAAAATGTGTTGGGCCCTCTAACCTGCTGTGTTTAATTTTCGAAAACCAAAGCTACAATTTAGACTAAAGAAACGCTCCAGTTTTTTTCATCTCTCTGCCTCACATGAACCACATTGTGTTCAAAACCACCCGTCCCCTTTGGGGGACCGGTACCCTGGGTTCCCTCGAACGACACGACCTATAATCGGCGCAACCCTCCTTTGATTTCTGCCTGTGCAGCGTTTTGGCCATCGCCAGTTACGACCAGCTGTGAGATTAATGTGTCATTCTTGTTATGTCAGAATTACTGGCGTGCTGTTCTGCTCGTTTTGCCGAGCTGCGGGAGCTGCTGGGCAGCGCTGGATCAGCTCCAGCAGGGATGAAAGGAAGCATCGGGTGAGCTAGAATTGGGGTATCCGTGCTCGAGCTTTCGATCCCGTGTGCGGATGGCGAGCACGTGCCACAGAAAAATGATGAGGAAGGCATCCTGGTGCTGGGTGGGGAGATGTGAATTTCCACCGGTATAATGGCTTCTAGAATAAAAGTAGAAGAAATAACTAAAAACACCCCCAAACCAGAGTAGCTGGATGCCGAGTCCTTCACTCAGCTTTGAAACCCACCTCACCAGCTATGCTGAGAAGTGTCCTCCTTCCAGTCTATGTACCTGCAGTTTGTAATGCCCCCCCAAGAAATTCAGAAACTGTTTACTGAGTGGAAAAAAAATGCTGAAGGTCTTTGAAGCTCTAGTGCCCAAGATTATTGGTTTGTGGTAGGGTGTAGTGTGTGGGGTTGTGGGTGTGGGGTTTAGTTGGTGGGTGGTGGTTTTGGGTTTGTTGTTTTTGTGGTGGGGTTTTTGTGTGTGTGTTTGGTGGGTTTTTTTGTTTTTTGTTTTTTTTAATGTGGTTGGACTCGATGATCTCGAAGGTCTCTTCCAACCAGTAAGATTCTGTGATTCTGTGTGATCTGTGTGATTCTGTGAATGTTTTTTCTGCCTAATTAGAAAAAAAAAATCTAAAAAAAACAATTGATGGGACTGTCAGCACTTCTTTACAAATCTGAGCTGCCACGTCTTGTGTCTTTATCCCCAACCATTTGCAGCATATTGGAGCCACAAATCTGAACCCCTTGCATATTTGGCCAGTAGGGCTGGATTATCAATTCTAATCCCAGCTACACCAAATTTTGCAGAGACCTGGCCCTAGCCTAGCTTTTGTAGTGTAAAATCCGGCTCTGGATATTTCCAGATCAGCAGGCATTTGGGGTGAATTTACACCTTTCAGACTGAAAGTGAAATCTGGCCTTTTGCTGAGAGCACTTTCCCGCAGGTACCCCAGTAAGTGTCTCAGCAACAGGGGGCTGCTGGAAGGAGCATGAGCTTTTGCATCCTGCTCTTCAACCACATTTTCATGGTACTTGGACACTCCAAGCAGTCACAGAATAAGCCCTGCACCAAAGCTTCCCCCAGACGTGCACCAGGGACCCCAGGTGTCTGCGAGGCTCAAACTTCTGTGTGTCTCCAAGATATATTTGAACTCTGTCCACGATATTTGTCGAACAGCGAGGTATTTGGATAGCATTCCAGTTTGCTATGTTCGAAATGTTCTCACTCTGCATAAATTTGTCAGGGCTGAAGATTATATTAAACATAAACTCGCACAGGGAAATCACACAGCCAGCCTTCCCTCCCCCATGCACACTCCAGCAGACTGGCTGAGCGCACAGACGAGGAACCCTTTCAGCCCAAGTTCATGATTCAGTGAACCAGCCCTGGAATGCAATTCCAGTCCCCAAAATGAGAGATGCTCTCATTTTACTCCCACATCTGCAGAGTTTTACTTGTTTGTGGTCTTTTTCTTCTTCTGCCCTGCTGTTTTGCCCTGATGGGGCTTGTTCTTCATTGCAAAGAATTATATACGTGATAAAAGAAAATGTGGGGGCAGTCGGAAAGATATCTTAGAAAGTCTTGAATGTTGCCAGAAGGCCTGAGGAGGAACAATTTAGCTGGCAGATAAATCGTTGTAATAAGTGACCTGACATTTCTTTCATGTTTGACCATGTTGCACCGTGAAAATTGACAAAACCCCGATCCAATTGAAAATATTTTCTCCTGGTTGTGTAGCTGGTTAATCCTTAAAAAGACTCAGACTTTCCATCCCATAGCAGAAGAGCTCAGCTGTAGCTCTGCACTCATTATTCCCAGCTGGCTGCCGTTATTATTGGGCTGTTCCCATTGTTCTAGTTCACCTTAAACCAGTTGCACTAAAAACATCTTCCAGAATAGCAGTGGCACCATTTTCTGGGCAGTTGAGGACTCCAAAGCATGACAGCCAAATAGACAGAGGGAGTCAATCTGCTAAAGTCATCTCAAAATCAATAAGATGATACATTTCAGGTAAGAAGATGCTGAATAGTTATTTTAAAGTGCCTTGGGATTAGACAAAATGTACTTCCCACCCCATTCATCTATAATAAGTCATTGGTGCTTTCTGCATGATTGAATTTCATTTCATATCTATGCTGTATATTAAGCTTCACCTGCACTTGTATATATATATATTTTTTTTTAGTCCACGGGCTATTTCGGAAAGTTTTTTTAAAAATAAAGCAGTATCAGCACAGAGGGCAACTGAAGCAAATAGTTCTCTGGGACATGCCTCCTGTTACAGAGCTTTGCTTGTAAAGAGAATTGCCCTTTTTGGGAGGATGGATGAAATGCACCATGTGAAAGGGAAGCCAGAGACATTTGCTGTGGGATGTAAGCAGTCTGTAGTCCTGAGGGTGCAGGAGCAAACCTCAGCTAGTGCCATCACCGGATACTGCAGCAATTTATGGACACCATTATTTTGGGGGGAAAGAAAAAATACTAGCTCGCTTCCATAGTAACTAACTTAGCTCCAAGTTTAATGATTAATGAAGAAAAGGTTAGCAAGCTAAGTAAAGAAAAAATGGATGGACTTCTTTATTTAAGTTCCTTCCAGTTCTTTTGGGCAGTGTATGCACACAGTAGGCAAGCACTCTGAATTTAAGGGGTATTTCCCTTTGTCCTGCCACACCTTGGATTGAACCTGGTGTATTCAGGATCAAGAACTAAGTGCAGTAGTGTGACAGGAAAGGGCTGCTGCAGTGGTCCAGGCTTGGACGGCTCCATGTCAGAGCATCACAAAGATAATGACAGGCTTCATCTCCTCCAGAAAGGGAGGAGGACATCCCTGCAGCTTCCATACCTCCCTCTCCACACCCAGCACGTGGGGCTGGCTGCTCTCATCTGAACTCAAGAGACAGGGGAGAACTCAGGTGGCACCTCACGCTGTGTGCACAACTGCTTATTTGCAATCCAAACACCTTCATATTTTCCAGACTCTCAGCTCTCTGGGACACAAACCTGATTTCCTTGTTTACCATCAGCTTTTAAGTTTCCCCACAACGAAAGTCAGTCTGTGCTGGGAGAACCCCTACCACCTGTGTCTGTTAGTCCCACGCTTTTTCCAGGGGCACCCTCCCCTGCTAATAAATCTGTCAGTCTCTGAGGTTACTAATAATTTTAATGGATAATTAGTATAATGATGGGGAAACAAACAAAAAACGAAGTAGCATAAAGATATACATTTTGCCTCTAGTAATTCCTCCATCTGTTGATAGGTCTAGCAGGGTGTGATGCTCAGCCTCTACAGATTTCAAATTAAAGGTTTGCCAAGATACTTAACTGAGTTAAAGGCAAATCAAATACAGCAGCTTTAGGAAATTACAGCAACCGCCCCATTGTTAGATTTCCAAAGTCTCTATTTCAAGCCTTCCAATTCTTAAGCAAAGCAAAATTCAGCCTAGTTTTTTAACAGTATGAGATTCAGAGTGTCAATTACAGGTGGGGCAACAGAAATTTGAGGTCAGAGGGACTACGCTGCAGCTTGCCAATGCCCAGCATACCCTCACGTAATGTTAGGTGTGTTCGAGTACTTTTTAACCAGCACTTGGGTCCCAGTTATGGAAATCACAACAATTTTTTTAAACCTTTAGGTTGATATGAGTAAATAGCAATAATGTATTTTACACATTAACGAATATAGGGGTGGTATAAGTTGTCCAAGAGTGATAAAGACAAAGTAATGCCTTTTCCTACGTAGTTAATGACTCATGAAATGGCATATGGATGAATTAGCAGTCACAAACATACAGGTAGGTGAGAAATTTCCTAAATGCAATATTGATTTTAAAGATTAACAACATTTTCAGAGCTTGAGTACAGCCAAGAGTTTTCACCAGATGTCCAAATACCTAGCTGTGTAGCTAGAATGAAGACTTAAATAAGAATCTGAGTTGAAATAAATGTCCTGTTTCCTACTCTCTAATCTTGTTTGAAGCTCTGGGAGTCCCACCGTTCTCAACACTGGTTGGTAGTCAACAAGCAAATAAAGCCTATGTTGGATTAGTGGATTTTATTCCCCCCTTAGGACCTGAACATTTTTTCTTTTCTTTAATGTTCAGACTGAAACACTTACTGCATAATAACAACAACCTGAGTCAGATGCAAGATGCATAACTGTGAAAAATATGTTCGTTGCTTCCCATGCAGCCTGCCAGTTTGGGAAAGAGAGAGCCTGGCTTCCGTTCAGGGTCTGGGAATTGTATCATAATTTTGAATGGAGCCCAGGATTCATCTGAAGTAGGAAAGTCAAAGAGCCAGGGGGCTTTATAATATGAAAAGCACTACTGGAGAAATATGATGTGGACAAAGAAAAAAAAAATCAATCAGATGAAAGCTGTAATTAGTCCGTGTGAGCTCCTTGCAAGAAGGACCATGCTGTACTCTTGGTGTACATAGTACTGAGCTGGTGCCAGCTCTGCTCATTCTCCCCGTGCTGTCTCGCTCAGGAGCCCATCAGAGAGAACCACAGGGACCCGCTTCCTTGCTCCAGACAAACAGAATTGGTGAAATCAAGCCTATGGCCAATCTCTTGCTTTCATCTTCTCTCTTTTGAATGACAGACCTCCAACTTGGATCAGTACATCCAAAGGCATTGTTTTAGTTTTATTTAGGAGACAGTTGATAGGAGAAAACGCTTTGTTTCTGGGCTCCATGGGTGGTTCCAGCCAACTTTGTCTTGACAGCAAGCAACGTGCAATTCTGAAATAAATAACCTTTCATTCATTTATATAGGAAATCATTACAGATGTATGCAACCATATAATAGAGACATGCAGAGATCAACATATATTAATGCAAGCTGTGTCTTTATTCTGAAATAGGAGGAAAGTTCATCTAAGCTCCACCTCCCCCATTATCTTGATTCTATCTGTGCCCAAAAGCACGTGTCCCAGACAGAGTACAAATGGGCAAGAATCGGTGATATTTTCCAGATGTAAACTCATGATCCCCAACAGTCTGTCATCACGTTTAGTAATGAAGCCAGTCAATACAGGCTCCTGACTGACGGGCTGGCAAGCTCAAAAATCTTCTCCTAGGGGTTTCTTTCTATGAGTCCTGCTACTGATTGAATGTTGTCTGGATTTCCCATGTTTTTTCGTGATGAGGAAGGACCTGGACTAGTCCCCACTAGTAGTCAGAGGTTCAGATCTTCGATATAGCCTTTACTCAGTGATCCTGTTTGTATATTTTGTGCTGTTTTGCTTCTATGGTTTGATTATCTTCCCAGTGGTTTCCTATCTAGATATTGAGACCATTTATAATGGAAGCCAGGAAAATTTGGCACAATAAGCTACCTATTTTTAGTTTTTCTCACAGCAACTAACCCTATCCCATATGCACAGCCTGCTGACATCTCCTCTCTTTTTGTCTCTTCATTAAACCATCTTGAACAGCATCTGTCTCATTCCAAGAAAGCTGTGAAGCAGCCTCTTCCCTGGGTAACACTTCTTTGGTCTGGCTCAACTTCTAGAAGTTATTTTCATATCCTGCATGCGCTAATTCTCTACTTGGAAGAAAAGACTCTGAGAAATGACGAGGTTTAAACTTACATATTTTACCTTACACATACAGTAGCCAAGGAACAGTCTTCCTTCCATGGACAGCCTTGCAGCTTGATTGCTTCATCAGTCTATAAGTGAACTTTTCCTGAGGACTTTCAGCTCTCCACATGAACACTGGACAGCTCAAAAGGTCCAGTGAAACAGCCATACACAGGTGAGACACCCTATCAGTCAAGGCCAGGCCCTTTTCCACATTTTAGAGAGGATTAAATGAAGACATCTCCCTAATCTGGCTCATAAAAGAGAAGTTCTGCTTCTGTTTTCTTCTGCTTTCACCAAACAGAGGGGCTGATCTTGAGATCATACAGCAGCCTATTCACCTATTCCATTGTCTACATGGAGAAAATGGTCAAAAGGGAGAAAAGATAATCCATGGAGGAACTCCTGGTCTAGCGTCGGCAGTGGAATAGCCTGCAGTGACAAGAAGAAACAAATTCACGCCTCATCTTTACCACTAGCATGAGGGAGCACAGAAAGTTTCCCAAATTTTATTATCTTTTCTGCAAAGCCGTTTTGAGAGAGTCCCTGCATTTCATGGGGTCACTGAAGGAACAAAAGTAGAAGCCACAGATCAGAGAGGTCCAAACCCACTTCAGGGGTGCCTGTGTTCCCCAGGGAGTCTTGGGTTGGATCCCTGGTTTAATTCTGAGGACACATCAGCTGAGATATCTAAGATACCCTCCAGTTTTCTTCCTGTATGCTGTCACTTGGGGATTGTCTGAATGTCATCTAAAACCATGAAACTGCAACTGTGTCACCGATGCAATGGGACTGAAGTGCTCCTGACCACCAGGAAATGGTTGCTTGTTTACCCCTACCTGCCTGTTATATTCTCCATGGGGTTATTTTATTTGATCTCCTTTTTTCTGGCTGTGCAAATTTTTCACCACTCTCTTCCTTTTCCTCCTCGCTGTTGATGGGCCACCAGTGCTGCACCATGGCAATGCTGGCCTGTCACAGAGTCTAAGAGTCTACAAAGTGCTGCAGTCAGCGTTGCTCCAGCAGAAACTTCTGCTCCCCACCAAACAGCACCGCCTCAAAGCTTGATCCAGCCTTTGATTACGAGAGATACAAGGATCTAAGGCTGGACGTTAGCCCAAGTTCCCTCAATAACAGCCCAGCGTGAGCCCAGATGAGCTGTCAAGCTGGCTGATGATAATGTTTTAAATTCACGATAATATATTTTTCTAATTTAATCTCTAAAATGGAAGTGCACATTTCAGCTCATGATTTCCAACTTATCTTCTATTTCCTTTCAGCTTTTCAATGTTTCTGAAATGCCTTATGCTACAGGCAAAACACACTGATTATGATGGGGCTTTTCTTTCAGCAGCTGCCACTGAGCAATGTCACACATGGAGAAAATGGGAAGTCGACTCTGCCCAGTTGTGTCAAGCATTTGAAAAGAAGAGAGGAAAAAGACCGGGTGGTAGAAAGCAGGTGGCAACTGTTGCTGTTGATTTCTGCTTTAAGGAAGCACGGGAGGCATTTTTTAAAAATTTAGACATGGTGAAGCTCTACAAGGTGAGCAATCTAATAAAAATCAGTCCATCAAAAATGCATGATATGCTAAGCACAATGATTAACTGAGCTTCGGCTTTACAGCATCAAGACAAATGCATCTGTGTATCTTTGAAAAGGAAGGGGAAGATAGGAAGAAATTCATATCCATAATGTGTCAGAAAGAAGTGTGGCCAAAACCTTTTTTATACCGATGTAGCAAATCCCACCCTCTCCACAATAGGGACAATTTTTTTTCTGGACCAAAGTGCGAGTGGCACACTGGAATTTCAGTTCTGAAATTAAAGTAAGTGCATCCCTCTGCTTGCACATTTAGTGTGCAAATGAACACTACTGATGTATATGTTTCCTGATCCCATCCTCATCACCCAGACAGACAATTGCAATTAGTATGAGAGCTGGGGGGCCTAATGATGATGTAAAGTGTATCGTGCAGCACTGTGGGATGTAGGTTTTCTGTTCAAGTGTGTCCTCTGCCTGTAGATGCAGAAAACACCGTATTTGTATCCAAACTGGGAAAAATGCAGCAAGGTATGTAGTTACTTGTTCACATAACAGCTGTTCTGAAGCAGCACATCTCTCTGCCTTTTTGCAACCGAGAGACTTTGCACTCTGCGAGGGCAATCTCGATTAGAAGCAGCTTGTTGTGACAGCCCAGGGAGAAGCCTGCATCGGATCAAAAACTCCCTCTTTGTCTTTGGAGAAGAAGGCTATCCGTCTCTTTTTCAAGGTAACCTTCTACTGAACCGTCACTTTGTGCTCTCACCTCCGCTTTGGATAAAACCATTCCCTCTCCGTGAGAGGCTGAGCCCGGCAGGTGAGCGGCCAGGAAAGAGGGACTCATGAAACCCAGCAGCTGTGAGTGACTTTCTTCCTGCAACAACAATTTTGCTGCTGATAGGGGGCATTGATTTTCAATGGATTCATTACCCTCAACCTGCTTGAGAGTGAGGAGCTGGAATTTCTCAGTCTAATTACATGGCCAGAGGTTTGACATTTCTCTGCTGCGAAAGAAGGGGTAGGGAATGCCAGTTAAGAAAAAGTTGCTGGAGAACGCAAAGCCAAGGAGGGACTCTAAACACGGGTTCTCCTTGGGGCTGCGTGTTCGAGCCAGGCACCGCAATCGGTGGCCACGCAGAGTCAGATGGCACCAAACCGTGGGCGAGGGCTGCTGGCCCCACTGGTGGCCAGGAGGGTGGGAGCCAGGCTGGCACACCTGCAAAGGGTGCCTGGGTAAGAGGCAGCCTGGCAAGCCCTGCTCTGCTGAATCGGTGGCTTTCCAGCTCGCTCCCATCCTCCACGAGGGCACCCACCCCCTGGCAGAGCCTGGACGCAGCTGCTTTTTGCAGTCATTTCTCTGTCTCTTGGCCGCTGCTCTCCCAGAGCCATGGCAGACCCTGCCTCCTCGGTCCTGTGAGCCCATAAACGCCACTGGCTCAAAGGCAAGAGCACCGAGAGGCAGTTTTCAACCCAGCACAGCTGCACCCTTTGCCCACGCGACACATTTTGGAGGAGGGAGAGGCAGTGTGTCCTCCAAAAATGTCACATCGCACACTTTTTGGGTTTGTTTTTTTTTTTTTTCCCTCTAACCCTTCTTCCCAACCGCTCAGATGTTTCCAGTTGGGGGGGTCAGAAAAAAGCTTTCCCCAAAGTGAATGCAGGAGGACAGATCCTGCAGGATGGCTGCCTGCCAGCCCCTGCCCCCGGCGCCGAACACGGGGCTGGGTGGGCGTTCAGCCCAGGGGACCCCATCTCCTCTCCCTCACTTCAATCGCTGCGGGAGCTGGAGTTCAAATCTGTGCCATGCACTCTGAAAATGCGAGGGATTGGTTGAGTCCCTCCAAATATTCCTGCCTTCCAAAGTACACAGAGCGAGCCCGGCTCTCATTTAGTGCTCACACTCTGTGAAGAGGTTTTCATGCTCGCTGTGGGGAAGCGGGGATTGTTTTTCTTCAGAGCAAGAAAGAAAAGGTGCATCTGATGTAGAGCCGACAAAAGATGCAGTGAAGACGTAGCGCTGGGGAGGGAGGGGATGGAGCAGCACTCGTAGCGTGGCTTTCAATTAGGTGCCCTATTTTGTTGGCAGGGGTGGGGGAGACATTTTAATCCAAACTGTTTTGTAGGCGGATGGTGATTGTGCAGGACCAGTGCCTTCTGTGAGGATGCTCACATCTCCGCACGAAAGCGAAAGAGAGAGGTACTTTCAAACAAATGTTAAACAATGAAAGCAGCCACACATGCCTATTAATGGCTGATGGAGCCCCGTCGCATCCACTTCACTGACAGACAGCTGCACTTTCAACCTCGTTTCACAATACGGGAGACGTTCATCGCACGCGTGTCTCAGACATTCCCGCAGACTCCTCTTGCATTAGCACGACCTGGATCCGAGGCTTGTTTGCCATAATCAGGCAGTTTTCAGAGATTTCAGAGTGGATTTGGCTTAGAGGGTGAGATTTAAGAGTCTGTTCTTACAGACTGGGTGGAAATTCTAACACCATGTTCCCTTCATGTATTTTCTGAGTTGTTGAAGACAACTCTTGAGACCTCCAAATGTATTCCTTGTGGGCTTCTATTCAGTTTCTTTAATACAGTATTTCTTTGGATTAAATTTCCACCATGGGATGTCCACAGACACTGTGGTTTGTTGGGATATGCTGTGGACTTTGTCACTCACATCGCTTTGGCTGTGAATCTCCTTCTGGATCATAGAAGTCAAAGGTGGCAATTTATCCCTACCAGGTGCCACAAGGAAAGGCTTGAAGATAAGGAACTGTTAAAAGCAGCTATTTGAGCATGGTTCAGAACTCCAGCCCAGCAGGGGAGAAGGTCAGGCAGCTGCTGGAGGGAGCTGGAAGGGCTGGTGTGGTGAGAGGCACTGGAAAGTTGCTGTTCAGCAAAACCAAGCTCCAGTTCCAGTCTCTGCACCCAGCGCCATGCCAGGTCAGGGCAGCGCCTGCTGCTGTCTGTGATTTCTTTCTTTTTTCTGGAGAAAAAGCTGTGCCTTGAAGGAATTCACTTCAGCTCTGCCTTTAGGCCTTCGTGGGTGATGTGAATGGTCCATCAGCGCTACGCAAAATGTAGAAATGCCAAGTAGCTCATAACTGCAAATGATGAAAAGCAACTGAAAACGTACACAAGTTCCTGAATTTGGAAGTGTTGCCCCAAGCAAGCAGCAGGTATCCCGGTATGTGATACAACCCTCTGTGCTTCCTCACAAGATAAATTGTAGCACTAATTCACCCTGTGAATTTAACTTGTCCTTAAAATCTCTTTGCTCCAGATTCCTGGCTGTAAAAGGTTATTCATTAGGAAATGTAATCATAAGGATAACTCTCGAAATTCATGATTTAGGGGTGGTTGGGGAACTGCCATCTCTGAGGGTCTCAGAAAGAAATGGTCTAATGAGGAAGGTTTTTGGTATCACTGATCTTCCCCAGGTGCACATGGGTGGAGGAGTCATCTTCCTGAATTCTCTTGCTGCCCTGTTTTCTCCCAGTGGCCAACCATGTCCCAGCCTGAGAGGGGACTTCCCAGGAATAGGTAATATATATTTAAAGAGCACCAGGAGATCCTCAGTAAAGAGAATATGTCTCTAAAGAGAATATGTATTTGTTCTCATCCAGTTCTTGGATTTCAAATTCTTGGATTCATGTTCTTCTGCACATCATTGGAGTTTGTTCTTTCCTTACAAACAGCAGAGGAAAAGGCAGAGAGAGAAGCAGCAGACAGGTGAGCAGAATGGGATCAGTCAAGAGGCAGACACTCCTCTGGCAGAGCCCACTGCTTCTCATACCCCACATTTATATTAGCTCCACTGCAATGCCACACTCCAAGGACAGGATTCACCTTGCCTAACTTTAAATGCTTACAGTGATTTGT
Organism: Calidris pugnax; assembly: GCF_001431845.1. Classification (NCBI taxonomy): domain Eukaryota; kingdom Metazoa; phylum Chordata; class Aves; order Charadriiformes; family Scolopacidae; genus Calidris; species Calidris pugnax. Next base: position 6,352,248 of record NW_015090842.1, on the reverse strand, counting down.
CTCTACCCAAAGTTGCCCAGATGAATTCTACCTTAGCAAAAAAACCCTTCTCCGTGTTTACTTTGGAGGGAGTATAGCCAAGGGCTCCACGGCAGAGCACTGAAGACACACTCAGACAGGATGAGTCCCTGCTGCCCAGTTCTGCCTGGGAATGTTCTGCCCGTACGATAAGTTCCACTGAATACAATGAAGTTTTCATAAGGCATAGCCTCATGGCAAAAACATTTAACTTTAAGGATGCACAAATCACTTTGGAGCAGCAGAACCCGTTAAAACTGGTTATCAGTGTCGTGCTGTCTTGAAATTGAGCCCTGGCGTGAATTTGCTGGCACCTAATGAGAGCTAAACTAACACTGCAATGGTTTTGCCAGCAAGCGTGTATAAAACCTGTAGAAATTAAATGTCTCTTAGACCGTTCCCCCCAGGCAAATTCGACTGAAGTCAGCCCCTGGATTCACAGTGTGCACAGGTACACAAAGCACAGTGGTGTTAGTTTGATTTCTGGTAAAACCAAACTGAAACAAGATTCTGACTCTGCTGAAGTTGATCATGTCACTGAGCCCAGGAGTTTCCTCAGAGCAAACCCAAAGTGTTTTCTTTCCACAAGGGGACATTCCCAGCTGTGCTCTTTGAAAATGCAAACCCTTACCCATCATGCTTTATTTTCCTATTATCTTGAGTGCTCATAAACCTATTGCCTTAATTTTAATAAGATTTCATATAGTTTGGTATAAATACCTTCTATCCATCACCATATTAGAAGAAAGAGCAACAATAATAACTTAATTATCTCTTACACAGAAACTAATTATAATTCTCTAGATTCATAATCAATACTTTAAAGCTGTTCTATCTCAGGGAACAGTTTGTCAATATTTTATACGCTGTTAATAATTCATGGGTTTATTACATAATCAAACAGGAATCTAACTGCAGGAGGCCTCAGCACAGGAGGAAACAGCACAGGAAAAAATGAAGTGAAAGACTGCAAAACCACAAGGTATTAAGTGTGGGGGAGATCAGCAGCCACTCAGGCACACACAGCATTGCCAGCCTGCTCCTCACCTCCCGTCTGCAAGGATAAGCCTCACGTGTTGACAGGGCAGAAAAGCCGGGTAGAGAAAATAATATGCCAAAAATTCTCGTTGAAAGAATCAGTTAGAAGGGAGACCAACATTTTTCAAGTGTGACGTCGTGTCCAGAGGAGAGCCACCAAGTTGGTGAGAGGTCTAGAGAACAAGTCCTATGAGGAGAGGCTGAAGGAACTGGGCATGTTTAGTCTGGAGAAGAGGAGGCTGAGGGGAGACCTCATTGCCCTCTACAACTACCTGAAAGGAGCGTGTAGAGAGGTGGGGGTTGGCCTCTTCTCCCAAGTCAATAAGGACAGGAGCAGGGGAAATGGTCTGAAGTTGTGGCAGGGGAGGTTTAGATTAGATATTAGGGTGAGAGGGTGGTCAGGCACTGGAACAGCCTGCCCAGGGAGGTGGTGGAGTCACCATCCCTGGAGGTATTTAAGAAACATGTAGATGTGGCACTTCAGGGCATGCTCTAGTGCCTGAGATTGTTGGGTGTGGTGATGGGGTGTTGGTTTTTTTGTTTTGGTGTTGTGTGTTTTCTGTGGTTTGTTGTTTGTTTTTTTTAAGGTTGGACTCGATGATCTCAAAGGTCCCTTCCAACCATGAAGATTCTGTGATTCTGTGAAAATTAGTATTTCCACTGGGAATGTGTATTTGGGAGTAGAGGAGAGAAGAGACGAGGACTGCCCCTTTTGAGAGGCAACCAGCATTGTATTGCCTCTGCTATATCACCAGCTCTGTCCTAAAAATGCAGAGGCAAGGTTAAACCACAGTCTCCTTTCTTAATGTCCCTCCTTTCATATGTCAAACGCTTCTCCCTGGTTACTGCAGTGCTACAGGTGTTGACTCCATTGTCCACATGCCTGAACCCCAGTCACCCAGGATGATGCAGTTTATGAGTAAACCCTGCAGTGATCATCTCAGGAGACCCAAAAACTGCCTAAATCCAATGGAAACCATGGAAGCACATGCTATGACATGAAAAAAAAATAAGGGGGGTGGGGAGGAAGATGATTTATGATGATCTAATTGGCATTTGAAAGAGGTCATTGTCACCTTTTGAAGAGGAGAGAACCCAAGAGAAACATAGGAGAAGAGTGTTCTTCAGGTCAGCTTGACATTTTTGTCCCACGCATGAGAAAACACTTTCACTGAAAATAAGATGTTACAGTCATGAGGACTTGGAAGCAAAAGGGGGAAACTGTTGGCTGTGATCCTGAGCAATTAGGGACAGCTGCCTCTGCTGGTGAGCTAGCACATGTGCCGTAGGAGAATGTAGAGCCCACAGCAGAGATGCAGTTCTTCTGGACCTTGCAGAGAAATGTGACGAAAGATGTCTTCTGCCTCCAAAAGCGTAGAGTCTAAGCAGGTGCAGTGGTGAAATCAAGGCTTAGCATCGCTTCCTTACCAAAGAGAAACCCAGCAGAGAAGCAGCAAGCACTCTTGTTGGCACAGGGGGTGTGCAACTCTCAACTTCTAAGTGCTGCTGCAGCGTCTTGCACACAAAACCACTCTCTCTGTCAGTTTGTTTTACTTTAATGAGTGCAGATCAGGAGGACTCTCTATTTTTTCTCTCTCTTAGCATTTGTATTGCACTTCATTAGAAGCAGGTTTGGTATGTCTGTAGTATAGTCTGTAGTATATGTCTGTAGTCTGGACAGAGTAGTTCTCACTGCACACTTGTCTTTTCTTTTATTACAGTATTCTTTTTATATCATTATCAACTTTTTATAAGAATCTATAAAATAGGTGTAGGATAGTAAAAGTCTTCAGAGTAAGTAAATGGACATTGTGCTAAATGAGTTATGTCTTTGATGCTATTATCTCTAAATCAGCATAGATTATTCAGGCTAGGGGCTTTTAGAATCATAAGTGGCTGAGATCATTTCTCAGTTCATCATCCTATTACCCATAATGAGAAAATACTTCCAAATACGAAGATTACTCTTCCAAAAAGATCCCCTGTGAACAATTCCCCAGGCACTAACAATATTTATTAACTCTTTTCTTTCTGCATGGAAGGGACTGAGAGAAACAAAGTCCTCCAGATTACCCTGAAACATTCAGCAACTCTGAATTTGCTATCGCTCCCCTGGGACCCCTTTGGCTCTGCGCTCCCATCTCTAACAGCATTTTCTTAGTTTCCACCTCTGCAGCTGCTTTTCTGCAGTATGTAAATTCAGCTGCTGGTGCTGAACCTGGAATGCGATAAAGCCTTTTAAAACTTCATTTCATTATTTTTGAGTGGCTCTGTTTATGCTGATTTTAAGTTTCCATTTCACCAAGTGTAAATTTTACTGTTTCTCCAGCCAATGACTTCTACTTGCAAGCTTGACAAAATGACAGGTCCCCTTTCCTGCCCAAATGGGGAAGCCCCTCAGCATGCTTGTGATGAGGCTTCCCTGTCATTCCTTTATTCTTTCACACCACCACTGGCTCATTTCCTTACTGTATGGGTAGAGTCACTTGTTTTATTTATTGGGCTGCACATTCCTAAGAATCCATTTAATGCACAGTTTCATGAGACAGTTTTCATGGAATATAAACTTCATATTCCAGCTCTCAAGCAAAGGATTCCTTTTACCTTCTGCTGAGTAATACACAGGTCTGTAACAAATACCTTCTTTTTCTGCTGGACAAAGTGGGATTTCAACATACCACACCTACAAGCTAATCCCATCTGAGGAATGCTGCTGCTCTTGCTGAGTTTGGTCCCATTGCATTTCCAGGCAAGAAGTTTAGGTCTGTGATTAAAGAGCTGATTAGGTGCCAAAAGTCTCCATAGAGTCCTCCTGCGTGTCCCTTGCACCACCACTCTACATCAGCTTCTGCTGACTGCATTATATAATTCCCCTATAATGTCCATTTACTCAGGTAGTAAAAACCCAAACAGCTACAATAAGTTACACATCTGGCTTAATTACGAATGATTGGGCAACGCAAAGGAGGTTTCACAAAATCTTACGCACTCTAAGTATGGTCTGTTCCACCTTTTCTTCCTTATTGCAAAAATTACCATGTTTAGGTTTGCCAAATTAGTACCGTATTTTAATTTATATAAAACCACACTTCTGTAAATCACACTTAAAATATCTTTTCCTTTTACAACAGAGGACAAAGCAAATGCAAATGTGTTTTTTGCTCCAGGTTAACTGGTACACTTTGCATATTATACAAAGAGCAACTGCTACTTCCAACTTCTGCCCTGCTTTGCTGTAGTTTTCTTACTGTCTCCTCATGAAAAACTACCTGCGCTGGTCTAATTATCTAGTGTAATTTGTGTGGTGGTGAGGTTTTTTTTTCCAGAGATCTACATCTCCAAACAGAACATGTTGTTTGCAAATGTTTTATTTCAGAATTGTTTGAATGGCTTCACAGGCAAACGCCAGCCCGGTTGTTGACAAGCAGCTCTTTTGTGGCAGTTGATGCCAGACTTTTTTTGTATCACCACAAAAGTTGAAAGAGTCTGTTGTTAACACCATGTCACACCAGAAGCCTGAAGTTTACTTGCTGTAATCATTTACTCTGATAAAACTTGGATAGCAGGAATTTACAAAACAAAGGAAGGCTGAGACTTCGAGTGAAGGGTGAATTATTTTACAGTTGCTTCCTTTACACTTTCATCTGTGGCGCTTCACGTTGGCTGCTGGCAGAGACAACATACTGGGTTAGAAAGACCTCACATCCAAGCCAGTATGACAGCAAACTGATCCACATGCATAAAAAATAGATACCAGCTATTTGTCCAGTCTTCCATCATGAGATAACTTTCCATTATTCTCTATACGCAGCTCCATAATTACAGCTCGAGCGCACTTTAAAGCATCAAAATTTAGAGAAAAACATCACTGGAATAATCAGCGTCTCACAGAAGTCCTGTTCCCCATAGTTTTGCACACACAAAATGTGTGACGATGGGAGGTTTATGTATTATGAAACAGAGTTTTTAAATTAAGTGGGGGGTGGGTTTAACACGTGTTTTATTTCATGCTGTCTTGTTGCGCTTTGAAATTCCGTGTAACATTATCCCTTTTTCCTTTGCTTAGGCAGGGATGGATAAAGCCATGGGGCCACACATTGGCTGCCTTGACACAGGGTCAGAGCTCAAGCCGTGTGTGATAACCCAGGTGTTGCTGCTATTATTAGCCACTGTGGGGGCAGAAACAACCACACTGACTTTGCATTGCTTATAACGCCTAAGGGAGTGATGCTGTGCTGTGATGCTACACTCATTTCAGCAGCTAATGCCATGGCATGTGCCTCAGGCCCCATGGCTTTAAGCAGCTGAAAACCCTTGGTGAGCCCCACAGCTGCTGTGCTTTTGACCAAATCACTCTTCTCTCCAGAACCTTTAAAAACATGTTTTAGGGGCGAGCTTGGCTCTAATGATATGCAGTCGTAGGTCAGAGGCAGCATGTCAGAGGCACGGGATATCTGGGGAAGATGTTCAGCCAGGTAAGATCTGGGACAAACCCTGAGGCCTTGTTCAGCACCAACTTGGTCTTTGCAGGGACATGTCTGACCATTGAACTTATCAGTTGGGGGCTCTGGAGAGGCTTGGAGAGCGTGACAGATCAGACCTGAAAGAAATGGTGCCATTGCATGAGCACTATTTCAGCATGTATAATATATTGTATAGGATACCACAGCTTGACTTTTTCTTCTTGTGTAGAAAAGCATCTTCTAAATAGTAGAAGTCCATATTTTTACACTGTACAGGCATATTAGATGACAGTTGTCACAGAAAAGATCAGTGGGTGGGACTGAACAGACTATAGTCCTGTTACATGCCTTCAAAGGATCCTTTCAAACACATTAACCTAGTCTTGAGATTATTTATTTTGAGCCACATTAGTGTTGGTTTCTGAATTTAATGTGTTGCATAAATCAGCCAATTTCAGCTGCATTTAAAAGCCAGTACTGTTTTGCTTTTCCTGTGTCTTGAAGCCCCCCATAAAGCACACTAATTCTTCTTAAAAAAAAAAAAAAAAAAAACTGCTTTTTCAGGAGAGGTTAACTGGGAGATCTTGCCTTTGCAGGCTGCAATCATTAAAAAAAAAAAAAAAAAAAGCCTATCTATCTAACCAGAAGAAAAGTATTTTCTAACTACAGAATGTCTTGTTTAAAGATCATTATCCAGCCTTTTAAAACAAAGTCTTTCAGGAAAGATGTCTTCATCCTGAAGAAGATTTCAAATTGATTTTTCTATATTTCATTGTTTAAGACTTAGTTCAAGAACAGCAAAGACCGCTTTTCTGTACAGACAGGCTCCCAATATGTGCTGCCAAAGTCTGTACTTGTCATTCTTTCAGTGGGAATAGCTGTTTAAAAATGTTTGCATATTATCAAAATTAGGTTCCAAAATGAGCTGCAGTATCTATAAAAAAGGGGATAATATAATTTTAGAGAAACTAATTGGAAACTTGTTTTTGGCTAAAGTAGTTATTATTTCTATTATGACAAGCTGGAAGCAGATGAAATTCACCTTTATCTTCTCCAGCCTGGTGTCTCACACTATTTATTCAAACTGAAATTAAAACCTGACAAAATCCCAGTGAGGCATTTCACACCAGTTAAAGATTAGTCTTCTGGAAAAGAACTTTTGTTCAACAATTTCATTATGTTGTTACAAATGTATTTATTATGAAAGGGCGATACATAAATCAAAAGCTATCTGTTCTTACATATCTCCCCTCACTTCAAATTAAAAAAAAAAAAAAAAAGACTTGAGATTCTACTTTTTCCAGGAAACTAAAGTTTTAAGAAAAAATGACCATCATTTTCACATAGTGGACAGGGTGTGCTACAGCGCAGGGAAAGCTGCCATGGGAAAATGGATGCTCTGCAGATTTTTGGCGCCAGCTGGACCTTCGCTAGCCCCGTGCATGGGCAGAGTCTGGCTGGGCACATGCAAGGAAAGCAGAGCAGAAAATAAGGCAGAAAACTCCAGTTGCTTTATTTTGCCTTTATTCTACTGTACCACCCTGTAGCTCTGCGCCCAGGGAAAACCAGAGCATCCTCAGCTTTGCACCAGAGAATGAAAGGGGGGGAACTTTGAGCCAGCACATTGTGTGGTTAAAACCAGCACCAATTAGCAGCTGGCTATAATATTTGCCAAGGGCTACACACCCAGGTGTGATCCTTGGGTGAATTTGAAGCTTTGAGTCCCGGACCCCTGTGAAAAGTGGCCAAAGCAAAGCGAGTTGGCGGAGCTCAGAGCACGGCAGTGGTGTTGGGCAACCATCACTTGCACATGGAAGCAATGGGGTGAAAAATTGTTTCCTGCTCTAATAACTAAAGGATATTAAGAGGGATAGGTTCACAGGGGTGTGGGCTACTTTTCATATTTAGAAGAAATTTTCCAGAAGTGTAAAATGATAATTGCACAAGGAAAGGGTGGTTAATAATTTTCCCTGTTAATTCGAACGCACAAAAGTTAATTGCGGTTTGGCAGGCTGAGATATACAAATTAGGAGAGTTTAATTCTGCTAATCCTCACTTTAAATTGCAGTGTATTGAATATAAATATGATCACCTCACAAAGGGACAAATCCTGCATCCACTGAAGCCAGAAGGAGCTTTGCCATTGACTTCAGAAGGAGCTGGGTTCAGTCCCAGGTGCCTGCATTTGCTGTGCACGTATGAGTGAACTGGCTCAGAGAAAGGGAGACCAATGTGATTTTTCCTCTTGGAATACGGGCCAAAAATTCCTCAGAGATTCTGAAAAACTTTGGAAAACTTCCCCAGCCCCACTATTCAACTCGTGCAGCTATTTTTGGCTGCCCGCATGCCCTGCAGGAGAGGTTGAGTTTTCTGTGGTTTTCCATTTCCCACTCCATTGTCTGCCTGATTAAATAACCAATGCCAAAGCTCCCTAAAAAATCAAAGGCTGTAATACAAACTGTGCTGTTTCACATTCAACAGCCTGCAGCAGTCTGTCTGCTTTACCAAACTCTCCTCCCTTCCCCGTATGCTGTTGCCACCACTTGTTGTCTTATACATCTCATTTGAGACCGTTGAAGACTTTAGCCCCTTCCTCCTGTGAGTAAACCCAGGGAGATCAGAAGAAAGCCAAGCAAACCTGCTGCCAGAGGCTGGATATTCTGCTTTGATGTAGGTGAAAATTTTCCTGTTGGCTTCAGGGGATGTAGGATGAGGCTACGCATTACAGGGGAGGCAGTTTGGACCTCTGCCTCTGAGCTAGTACGTGCTTTGGGGCTAACTGTTGTCTTTGAACACCTCTAAAATAAGGATAAAGCTATTTATCCATCTTTGTAAGGTACCTGCATACCTGTATAGCTGAGAAGTGTAATTTAAGGTTGATCAAGTGAGCAGGACTTAATCTCTTAGGTGCGATGCATCTGGGCCAAGCACCTTGCCATCATTTAATTTGAATTCACGTGTACCAATGACATGAGATAAATAGTACAAAGATCAGCCCAATCAGAAATGGATATTGCTTGAAAACATCCATTTTACTTGAAATATTGCAAGAAAATCAATCCAGGATCTCTACAGCACTGAATAAGAACGTAAGTCACCAAACACATCTGATGTGAGCCAAGCCTCCTTATCTTGAGTTCAGTTATCACTGACGTTTCAGCTATTATTCATCAATTTAGGAGGAAAAGCTGAACCCAGATTGCCTGAAAAAGCTGTATGGTATTTTCAAACATTTCTCCTGCCTTTCTGATGATGATTATTATATGCTCCTCTAATTAAACAGATTAATTTACATCTCCCATCATGAAAGGATATGAGTACCAGTGCAGATTTATCTCTCTGGATTGCTTCCCTCAGTCACTGCTCATAGCTGTGAGGCTGCAGCAGTATTTTCTCTTTGGATCTTCAAAAATGCAGCAGCAGAGATGTTCTGCGACTCCAAATGAAATAATTTTGATGTCACGAAAAATGTCATTAAAACTACTGCAGTCTTTTAATAAGCTCCTTCTTGGGAGAATGGATTTTCAGCCTCTTCGCATCAGCGCTCGGCAGAGTAACTACAGCGAAGCTGTGTTTGTGCCAGTGTCCCCGTTACAAAATCCGTTTCTCAAGGGTTTATAATTACAACATGCCTATAAAAATTTACTTTAGTCTGAAACCCAGGATATAGTTTCTCAGACGGGGAGGAAATATTGCTGGCTGAACTTGGTTTAAATCAATTTTGAGTTTCAAGAATCCAAAAATAATAAGGTTTGTGGGTTTTATATGCTTTTTCTGTGGGTCTATAACTCAGAAAGAAATCACTTTGTAGAATAAAGTGTCATGTTTGTTTATAAAGCAGAGCGGGAGAAAAAATAACACAGATAAAAGTTCAGAGATTTTATAGTGGCTACTGAAAATTCTAAGAAAATAATTTTCTCAAAGAATTTCCCTACAGTGTCCTCACACACGAGCCTTGCCCTGAATAAATATGATAATACATACTGCAGGAACTCGGTGGGGTTGGGGTTCACATACTTGGAGAACTGGAGATCTGTTTTAAGCAGCTGGAGAAATACGGGATGGTAGTTCCTACATCAAATTTTGTTCATTGAGGCTGTTTCAGTGAAGGTGAGTCTGCTCCATCCCCATAGCCAGGACAGGAGACGAGGCATCGATGGGCAAAGGTGCAAAAAGCCACGTTGCTGAGACACCCTGTTACTGTGCTCCAACTGATTTGCATTGTGCTTAGGGCTAGTCACAGGACAGGCGTGTTCACTCAAAACTGTCTTATCTTTAGCTAAGTGCAACAGACCTTTTACCATTCTCCTCATTTCCACGTTATGGCAGTGAGAAGGAAGACAGAATATGCCCTTATAAGGATTTCTAATAAAAACATCAATAACTGGACTGCATACAACGGAGAGTTCCCATTTATATTGGCACTGCCAAATGTCTCGCAATATTTAGCCTTTGGCTTTTATCAAAAAAGAAAATAATGCTGCTGCTAAACTGAAATATTGATGACACAAGCTAAGCCCAGCACACACAGACAGGAAAAAAGCAGACAGAAAACGAAGCCTATAAATCTTAGTGCAATATTTTTAATTTCGTTTGGAATTCACAATCAGGTCAGTTTTATCCAATTAAGCATTATTCGGTCTGTCTTTGTCAGCTCCTCCCTATTAGACAAAATGTTCCACTTCTCAATATTCTACTTCTGTGTCAAATTGACAGGGTCATTTTTCACATGGCAAACTGGGATTAAGGTGATATTAAACCATTTTGCATACAACAACTAAAAACATGCTGCAACAAAAAAACTAGCTGTTTCCTTTGGTTGGTGTTATTAACAATGCCCTTCCCAGCTATTTTGGTCTGTTCCTGAAAATCTGTGGTTTTGCTAGCCCCACGGGATATTGATGTGACATTGCAGGTTTAGAAATTGTGTTTGGACCCATAATTATAACACTGATTTTCCCATTAGCAGGTTTCGGCATAAAGAAGCAAGACGTAGCCAGTGTTAGGGCAACCGAAGGGCAGTAGAGGTGTAACCCCAAAGTCTTACAAAAATACACATTTACCACAGGTGAGCTTCACCCTTCCATTCTGAGGGAAGGAAGGGAAGTGTTTTTAATTACTTCAGTTAAATCATTAATTTTATGCCTAGCACTATGACTCCCTTAAAGTCAGCCTATATAAGGAGAATTATCTCTTTTTGGGTGTGTATTTCTACCTTGCAATGAATTGGGTATTTCACTCTCAGAAAATGATTGAATAAATGATTATTTTAAAAAAAAAAAAAACACCTTATCAAGGAAGGTGGTTATAAATGCATTTTGTTCTTCAGTTTCAGGCTTTTAGTCTTACTGATTCACAATCCATATGTAAAGAAATATATTGAGTATGTGTGTGGGTATAAGAGGAAGTATGTATATTTTCCACGACTGGCTGAAATCCAAATGTATTCCTCAATCCTAAAGAAATTCTGCCCATGAGTCATCCTGGCAGTGCAGTGTAGGAGTGTGTAACTGTGTGAGAAAGGGTGGGCTCTAATGGAGAGCATATAACACTACACAGAGAGACCTGGTAATAAACAATTTTGATGGTTTACACCAATCCAATGGTTGTCCAGGATTTTAAAAAGCTTAGTTTCCATAGAAGTCCTGAAAATCCTAGAGGAGATGTTGAATATAAAACACATGTGTGGGTAACAGATCTCTAGATCATCTCTCTTACGAGGAAAGGCTGAGGGATTTGGGTCTCTTTAGTCTGGAGAAGAGAAGACTGAGGGGGGATCTGATCCAACCCCATATCATTCTGTGATTCTGTAACACAGTCTCAGCTTTCTGGTTTTGTACTGTGTTTGGTTTCCTAACTAGCCTTGCAACTCAGTTCAGTCATGGCTCTAGGAAGAGGTGCTCTCCGGTGCCAAAAGCCATTAGAGAGCAAATTTTACTCTAAATTTGAACCAAAACCATCAGGGCTTAACCATGGAGCCACGGTTTCTACAACCACACAGAAAAAAAGACGGGGCAAAGTCACAAAGCTAGTCACCTGGTATAGTCCCATGGCATGATGCAATCCATATGCCATGAAACATCACTGTTTACCCATCTACTCTTTTATTTCTAAATGTCATGTAAAGCTAAGCAGTGTGATTATTCTCAGTGAGCTTTTAAAAATACATTTTTCTTCCATAACAAGAAATTCCTCACAATCACTGCTGTGCTGCCTTTCTTCTACAGTTTAGTTGGCAAAGCAAAAAGATACTCACCTACATTGAATCAATGCTATGCAATGGCCCGTTAAAGGAGAATTCAGAAGGACAAGAAAGAAAAACCTCAACTCGTACGAAAAGTAACCAGATACACTTCCCAAATGAGGGAAAGTGAGGTTCTCCCTGGCCTTTTTCCCAGAACAGCCCTAAGCCAGCAGTTTTTCCCATTGTTTTACATTATTACTCCATTGCTTTTATCCTCTTTTTAGACCCTGCAATTTCTTAGCTGGTATTGCAAAAGGTCAACAAGGTTCATCAATTCTTCTTTTCTCTGTTGTAGAAGACTTCCAGACAGGGATTTTTTTTTTCCCTTTCTCATCCTCATGTAGCTTTGTAACAAAATGCTAACTTAGAACCCATAAATCCAGTTACTTGGAAATAAGTTTCAGATAGGCATCAGGAGTTTAAGGGACATATTAAAAAAAAAAAAAAAAGTTGGTTTTTTTTTCTGGGTTTGTCCAGAGCTTTCAGGACTCATAAAACTTCATGTTAAATATCAGCCTCGCTTTTCACAATATTGCAGTGATGAAGAACTAGCTTGAAATTGATTTATTGATCCCTAAAAAGACAGATATATAAGGTTATTAAAGTTAACACTTCAATGTGTGCAAAATCTATTATTTGAGCTTGTTAACATTCATGTGTTCGTTAGCAGTGGCTATAAAAAGGGCAAGGCAGACACCTCCCTCCTGAAACAACTGCTCATGGACAAGAATTCAGCATTATGTGTTTTTTGGTAAGTACCCACATCTAGGCTAGAGTCACTGAGAAGTGTCAGCTGATGCTTAGTTCCTTCAAAAATTAGGCAATACTTAGTCCATGTTCCAGTGCTTGTACTCCATTTTTTCCAACTATGGTGTCTATAGTCATACCAAGGTCTTATTGTTTGGCTAATTCCTTTTCCTGTGCAGCTACTTGCAAGAAGATGATGCAAATGTTCACAGTGTTTGAAAATCAGCCATGAGTCAAAGTATGGATTGAAGGACGGTTGAGTGTGCAGCTACGTATATTTAGAGAAAAGTGTTTCACTTTACGGGTGTAAATGAAACATTTTCCTTTTTCAGTCAGAGCAAGTAAGGCTCCTGTGGTCCTTCATTTTGAATCCATTAGAGTTTTCAATAATTTATTCACATGCAGAGTTTCTGTCGCAGTGGGTTTGCGTTTGTCACATCACCTCAATTTTTCTAATGAGTTGCTAATGAGAGGTCAATTACTTATGGAAATTAGAAAAACAGTCATTGAGGAACTGTACTGAGGTAAAGTGTGCTACCTTATAATGTTATGATATAAATCATTACAGATTTAATGAATATTTTACTCTTTTTCATGTTACAGCTTATTTCCCACCCTATAAAATGGCCTCAAGATGATTTTTAAATGAACATGAACAACTCTCCTAAAAATATTCTCATATTGTGTTTACTAATAATTGCAGAAGAATACCATACTTCTTGCTTTTGTCATTAAAAGTTTGCTCATGCATCAACATCTCGCTGTGAAATCTTCAGCTGATTAAAACAAAGGTGTTAGGAACACCAGGTTTGCCACGCTGAATCACAGCACTAATCTGTCATCTGCCCCGGCTCCATTTCCAGCAGTCACCTTCCGTTTAGCACTACGGGGGGGAAAAAGGACATAGAATCGTAGAATGGTCAGAGCTGGAAGGGACCTTAAAGATCAACTCGTTCCAACCCCCCTGCCACGGGCAGGGACACCTCCCACTAGACCAGGTTGCTCAAAGCCCCATCCAGCCTGGCCTTGAACACCTCCAGGGATGGAGCCCCCACAACATCCCGTAAAACACCTGGCTGGATGGATCATATCCAAACTGGTGCTTGCAGGGGGTCCTCCTGACTGCTCTTTTGGGTAACCAGAACTAGCAACACTGCAAGAAAACAGCCGGAGCCTGCAACACTTCATCCTGACCCCCAGTGTTGGTGAACTCTACCCCCATCTTTTTAGTGAGAGACTTTCAGGAATTGGTGGCAGGTAAGAAGTTTAAATGTTCATTTCACAATTTGTCCCCTTCCTAGGCATTTATTTTTCACTTTTTTTAAGGTTTTGAATGAATGGTATAGAAATAGAGGGAAAGAAGCAAAAAGAAATTGAGGGACCAAGATGGATAGAGGCTTAGTTGCAGAATCATGCAATTAAATTTAGAGGCCAAGGATATAATTCACTGCTGAAATTCAGCTTTGCGCTGTCATAAGTTATTATTTCAGAGCAGGAGCTGAAATGGCCAGAGAGGGGAAAGTGTACAAGCAGAAGTATAATTGGACTTCAGTATTTCATACTGATACCCTGAGACTTCCACTGTTAAGCACTGTTTCAGAGCCCAACCAGGGTAACACTGCAGTGAACAAATGTAAGATCTCCCATATTCAGACCCTTAGATTATTCCATTTCCCCTGCAGGTGCTGTAAATCAAAAGCAAAAGACACCCAGCTATGTGCTACAAGATGGTTTTGTTGGCCTTTCTTTCCAAAAACATTCTGAACACACATGTTTTTTACATGAGTTTCATTCACTTCAGCTTTACTGTCTCAAATGCAGTTGGGGGGAGAGTAGGAAAAAAAAATAATCAGACCTTGAAACCAATGCACAGCAAAGGAATGTTGCAGCTGGTTAAATAAAAAAATTGATGCATCATCACATGGATGTGATTTTCCCAGTTTCTAAAGAATTACAAAGTCTTTGTCCCTTTAAACCAGGCCCAGTCTGGATTTAGGTGAAAACCTTGCAGTTATTTTACTTGGGTGTGTTCAGAGCTCATCTTTTGGTGCAAAGCAACCTATTGTGGATATTAAGGGGTAAATCAGTTGGTCCAAATTACAGTTCTGCCACTTAACTCTTAATATCACCTTGCATAGCACTCACATTTATGTCTCTAATTCCCCCTCCCTTCCCTTCTCCTTGGAAAGATAAACATGTTAACAACAACGAGGTGTCCAACTACTAATCGAAAGCAATATAATACTGCACAGATCAGCTCCATGACGGAATAAAAAAAGAAGTGAGCATGAATCTAAAAAACCTTCTCCTCATATCATAGCCTCTACATTGTTTTCAGGAGCATTTTTGTCAGGCAGTGATGAAAGGCTGAGAACAAAGTGAGCAAAATTTCCTTTTACTGCTTAAAAATTCTCAGCTGGTTTGCTATATCAAAAAGCTGTCTCTTTAAACAAATCACACGGTTACAAATGCCAAGTTATAATTCAGCAACTAACTCAGAAAATGACAATTTAATCAATCAGAACCAACCCTCCTGAAAAAGAAGAAAAAAGAAAAATAAAATCTTCAAGCTTTCATGCAATGTGAGTGGTTGAAACTATAAAAAAGTTCAATCACTGTAGAACAAGCCTGCAGCATCAATGTTTATTAAAGTCAGGGGAACCATTTATTGACCTGGGAAATAGCAAAGCACCAGCAGCGCCGCTGGATTGCATTTTTATAGTTAACAAACGCAAGGTGATATTTTCCTTTTCTCTTTTTAATTGTGATTCCGTCAAACCCAAAAAGTTAAAAGCCTCTTGATTTTTAAAGGCAAGCACAGAGAAGGACGCGCCACACCGTTCTTCAGTCATTCTGCTCTGACTCCTAGCACCGGGATCCAGCAAATCGTTTCAACACAGGATCAAATTTTTAGGCTTATCCATGTGCCAGCAGAATGACAGACTGGTGTGTGTTCCCCCCGCCACTTTAGGTGATGGCAGAAGATAGGGAGCTACCATTATGAAGCTGCTGCTTTCTGTAATCAAAAAGGAATTACTGTATTTATTCTCACATAAAGGTCACCCTGCCACGGGGACAGCCAGAAGCACTCAAAATGAATTGTCTTCTCCCAAACTGACAACAGGCACTTTCTGCAGACAAAGACACGTCTTGGTTCTTCTTGAGGTTTTGTAACTCTGTTTTCCTACAAGCACAATTTTAAGGCACACCTTTTCATGCTACATAAATTGTGAACCACGTAAGGCTGTTTTTAAAGCATCAACAACGTGAGCAGCGCTTACAGGTCTGTGTTACTCAAATTATAGGAGTTTGGCTTCTGCTTCATTCTTTCCACCTCGTTCCCCATCTACAGCAAACCTTGGGGTCAGATGAGGAACCATGGGGCAGGGATTTAAAATACTCCACGTGTGTCAGCTGCCACCTAAAACCGGTGCCAGCGCCGGAAAAGAGGACTTCAAAAGCTCAGAGGATGAGTCAGTGCAGGCTGAGCTGACACGCCACGTGCTGAAGCCAAAAGCTGTATCTAACCCATATCCTCCATGGATTAGGTACAAAGCGGGCTGAGCGATGCAGGCGGGCCAGCGGGTTAAACATGCATGCATCAAAGGGTAATGAATATTGTAACAAATCCCCGGTCACCCAGGACCTCAGCAGTTGTCAATACGCCACATGCATTAGCAGCTCAGAGCTTGGTGGGAGCAAGAGAGATAAAAAAACCAGGAGTCTTCCACTTCAAAACAGCGCCTCGCTACCACTTGGAGAATTTCACGCTATTTCTGTAGGGAGCACAGGGTACAAAACTGCCTTTCTGATCCCACCCAGTCATACGCAGCACTTCACACCTCCCTTTCAGGTTTGCAAACAGACCTCCGGCAGCTCTACTTCTCATTTTCTTTTCCTCATTCATAGAGACAAACACATAATATCCTTACTTAAAACATAGTGGGGGAGTTTGACACAAATTAATGACTCACCTGTCATACTCTAAGGATTTTTATATTTGGTGGGGGGAGAAATGCTTCAAGTATTCTTAGAGAAGTAAAAAGCTACTTCAGAATTCAATGACAGCTCATAAAAAACCGAGTCAACGGATGGATTGGTGTAAGGTTTGAGATATCCATTTTGCGCTAAAATCACAATACTGCGCAAATATGAATAAATAAAAGGTTACGGGAAAAGTAACCCATGAGTTCCCTCAAATTAGATCCCATTGGCGTGAAATTAGTTCACAGCTGTCACTTGTGTTGCTCCAAGAGAGATTACTTCTTAAATAATGTTAATGACAACTTTGATTTGACTTCTGTAATTACTAGAGGGAGAAGGGACCACATCGCCTAGGAAGAAAAATCTTTTATCTGCTTGTTTAATGTACAATCTTTGATGAGATGGAGCTCCTCTCCCCTGAGTTATTTCCCTGAGCAGTTTTGTTTTGAAAAAGAAATGGATTTCCAGGTTGAAAGAAGAGCTGCCGTGCAGCTGTCAGAGCTGTGGGAGAGGTGTCTAATTGTCATTTACAATGACCCTCGATTCTTCTCTAAATAGAGCACTTCTTCTACCTCGTCTCCTTGCCCTCACCCCGCCTCACAAGCAGGAATATTTACAGGGCTGGATTCTTCTCTGAGCTACCTCCACCACAACCCATAAATCATCAAAATTTCTCCTATAATCAATGGAGTGTCTTCACATTTACCAGACAGTATAATCTGGTCCACGAGACAGCTGATTGTTATCTATAACCTCCCCATCCAATTCACGCGATGGGAGATGTAATCCAAAAATTTCCTTCGGACTTTTTTACTGCCAAAATAGATCAAATTCTGTGGCAGCCTTTTTACAATCTCCACTTTTCTAAATAAACATCACCCAGCCTCTATTGCCTTTACTGCAAAACACTTCTCCCTGCCTGTATCCAGGCGGGCTGTTAGCTGATGTGCCAACACACCAACAGTGCACACCTGTGATGCAGCACGGGGTGCAATCCACGATCCCCAGCTCTCGCTCACCAGGGAGCACCGAGAATAATCCCCGTGGTTAAACAAGTTGAAAGCCCCTTGCACAGTCCCCCTCCCAGTTAGACACCGCATGGCGTTGTAAATTATTAGACTCAGCTCCCAGAGATTAAAGGGTTGGTGGTATCGTGCATCTTTACATCAAAGGTGCCAGGCAGCTCCTGTGTGCAGTGTCTGCATCCAAAAAAGGCTCTAAGCAGAGTCTGCTGAAGATGGGGGCTGCAGGAATTGATGAGCCAGGATGCTCCAGGGGCAGGAGGGACAGTAAGAGCTCTCGTAAAGGGCACCAAGCAAAGCTGGGCCCTGCCATAGCTCAGTGGTTGGAGAAGTGCTGATGGGTGCACAGTAATGTATTTAGAAGGAATAATCTGAAGCACATTCCTGGACTGTAAATTAACTGAAACTGCTCAGGAAAAGCCCTGAGTGACACTCAAGGCCATGCAATTAAACGCAGAGCTCTGATTTGCAATGATCAACAAAAAGCAAATACATTATTAGAATGCATGGCAACTAGAAAACACAAAAAATAGTCCGATTATGGCTGTACTATGCCATTATATTAATTAACAGCTTTCCCCTATTGGTTTGTTCACTAAGATTCAAACATACTAATTCTTTGATGAACATTTGTATTCACAAAACTGCAAATTTCTTCTCAGCCTTCCTTTGTTGGGAAGGGTTGATAGCTGTTAATGAGAAAGTGAACAGGGAAGGAGCTGAACACGACGGGGCCAAATGAAGCCGAATAGCATCCATGCTCACAAAGAGACTTTCTCAACGGGGCCTTGAATTTCAGAGCAGCTTCAACTCATTTGCGGAGCCTGGAAATGAAGGTGCCTTGCCTATATGAAAATTAAATACTTCCATGCAGTGTTATGACTTTGCCTTGAAGCGGTTGTGGCTCCAAGTTTCATTCGCGTTTGTGGTCATTTTAACCCACTGCGCTTAACTGTGTAATAAGGATGCCTGGATGTGGATAATTCCTCCTCCTCCTTTCCCACTGCAATCAGGTTTTGCCCTTCATTATACGTTTTTGTGGATTCTATTAGCGCATAAATCTTCACAGAGTTCTTCAAGCTTTGACCTATATCTTGCAGATGGGGGAACTTTTCTCCCTGGATTGTCTTTCGGAGCACGCCAGTTCATTAAAGTTTTGAACACTGAACCCTCACTCTCATTGCTTTATCGGCTGGCTTATGTGCTGAATGTCAAAACAGGCGTGAGAAATCTGATTTATGAGGATATATACAGAAATTGTGGTACCTGCTTGTGACTGGGAGTCAACTGGCAATCTCCTATCAGAATTTCCTCCTCAGCTACCAGGGCCCAGCCTGGCAGCCCAAAGACAGCACTGCCAAGATTGAGTTTAAAGGTTGTGACTCAGGACTAACAAACCTTTGAAGCTTTTTTGTAATACTGACAGGCTGAGAGTATTGGGGTTGTTCAGTCTGGAGAAGAAAAGGCTCTGGGAAGACCTTATAGCCCCTTCCAGTATCTGAAGGTGGCCTACAGGAGAGATGGGGGGGGACAACTCTTTATCAGGGAGTGAAGCGATAGGATGAGGGCTAATGGCTTCAAACTGGAAGAGGGTAGACTTAGATTGGATATCAGGAGGAAATTTTTCACTGTGAGGGTGGTGAGACACCGGCACGGGTTGCCCAAGAGAAGCTGTGGGTGCCCCATCCCTGGAGGGGTTCAAGGCCAGGCTGGATGGGGCTTTGAGCAACCTCCTCTGGTGGGAGGTGTCCCTGCCCACGGCAGGGCGGTTGGAACTGGATGATCCAACCTAATCACTCTGTGATTCTGTCTTTGAATTTATGTGCTTTCCAGTTTTAATCACATTTGGCCATTTTGTGGTTTGGCATTATTTTTTTTTGCAAGCAGTCAGTGCTGATTTTAAAAAATGAAAGCTCAACAAGTCAAGCTGTCTGCAAATGTCAACATGAAACAGATTTTATACTCCCTTTCCTTCTCTCTTTGATGTATCAGAAAACTATGGATGAAACCGTAAGCCGGCAGCACGACAGAACGCATGAGCGTTGATAAGAAATCTCAGGTTCCCCTACTAATTTACCGTTTCGTACCCAGGCAGATTTATCTCCTGCTCGCACACCCCACCTCTCCCTCACCCCACACAACCGGCTCTGCACAGAAAAGTTGCACGTTTTCAAGATTTTTTCGCACCAAACGCGCACCCCCCTCAGCCCCGCTCGGGGTGTGGGCAGGGCCCTAGAGGCGGAGGGTGGAGCCGCGCCGCCGCCACCGCCTCCCGCTCCTCCCCCGGCCTGCGCGGCCTGGGCGCTACGCGAGCGCGGGGATCGGCTGCGGCCTAGCGGGCAGCGCCGGCCGCCATGGCCGGGGAGGTGAAGACGAAGCTGTCCAAGAACCTCCTGCGCATGAAGGTGAGGGGGGAGCGGGGAGGGAAGGAGGACGAGGGGGTGCCGGAGGCCCGGCCCGCGGTGGGGTGAGGAGGGAGCGGTGGGGCCTGCTGCTCCCGGGGAACTGCTCGCCGCGGGCCCGGGGCCCTGAGGCGGCCTGTGCTTGGGCCGGGGAGGGGGCTCTGCCGGGTAAACCAGGCCATCTCGGGCGGCCCTTCCCCGGTCTGGGGCATTTTCCGTGTCTGTGCCGGTCTGACGGGCGGGCGTGACTGCCTCCTGCCTCCCTAACGCACGTTTTTAAAATACATGATGTATTTATCTTCGGCTTTGCTCGCCCTTCCACTCAGGCCTGCAGCTCTGTGGGCTGCTCCCTTCCAGCTTGGCCGGCAAGGGGCGATTTCAGGGAGCTGTTAGCAAATACTGGGCTGGTTAAATGCCGCCAAGAGGCCTCGGGGGGGGTTATAAATTCGGGTGCTGGAGGGCTTGGTCCAGGAGAGCAGCCTCATGGTTGCAGCACAAGCCTCACCCGGCCTCATGGTTGCAGCAAAACCCTCACCTTAGCAAGAGACAACTTCTGGGCACCATTTTTTGTGTCCATTTTTTTGTCTGTTTCCACTGATAGCTAATAAAATACCTGCCCTGAATGGCAGTGCTAACCACCTTTCCCAACTCATAAATGCAAGGCCTGTTGGTAACATCCTGACGTGCCCATTACCCTTGGAATTGTGAATCTCGTGTCAACACCAATGTGAAATTAGTCTCCACTTACTGGCTGATGGATTCTGCTTCACGTCATGCACTACAACACCTAATTCAGTAGAGTACATTCTCCTGTGATTGATGGGCCTTTATTGCTGGAAAGCAACCAGTAAAAGTTGAGTTGTCATTAATTTTTTTTAAAAATGCTAGTATCTATTAAATTTTTATAACTGAATATGAAGGGGCCTTTGCGGTATCTTGCTTGTGGTGTTCTATTTAACCACTTTTTAACCCATATATTTATATGGGAGTATATTTCAGACACTGGCAGAAAGGAGTTTAGCTCTAAACTTCAGTTCAATCTTTCACATGAAGTGAACTCTGATACAGTAAGATGGTAGAATATTTATCCCAATTAACAGATTCTGCTAATGAAAGACTAAAACTTGTCCACAGAGGGAGTGGAACACATCTTGCCTTGCTCTCCAAAGGGAGTAGATGTTGAGCTTAGTTAAGCCAGCAGCATATGACTCCCTTAACCTTGATTGCAGCACCATTATTTTTTCTTATTTTTATGTAATACTCTCCTTTAAAGTGAAATTTCTACTCCAGGGGTTTTGGGTTGGTGGTTTTTTTTTTTTTTTTTTGCCAGATTATTAACCCCCAGAGATTTCAAAAGCCAGTTTTTAGATTTTCTTCCTTGGAAGGCTGAGGAGAACCAGCCTGTGAATATGCTGCCGTGACATTTGCAGGTTTACAGTCCGGGCAGTAGTAACCAGCTTTGAAGAGATGAGTAGGTTTTGAAAAGGTCATATACAGATTTTGTATTTAGCACTTCCCTTTTGCAGATTTTCTTGTTTACAAATGTTTTAATTAATCCTTCAGCAGCTGCTTCTGCAGGTACTGATAAAATGTATTATCACTATTCAGCAGGCAGGTAGAGTGGCACCCAAAGGTGACGTGATCAGTGGTAGCATTGTGAAGACCATTTGCACTAAGCCCTGGACCATGTGTGCTCACCTCTGGATGTTGAAGGATGGCTCCTGCTTTGAGATCTTGCACCATTTGATCCAGGTCTCATTGCTTGGGGAAATGAATCCAAATAACCACTCAGTTTATTGACTTACATACTCTGTCTCTACCACGATGGATATATTTTTCATTTATCCGTGTGTGTTTACATTTTAGATAAATGCGATGACATATTTTTTATCTAGTTATTCCTGTAGTAATCTTCAGGAACATAATCTTTAAAATGTAACATGAAATGATTATTTAATTGGGTGCTTGTAGCAGAATTTTTCCTGTTGAGATTTCTGACTGGCTAACCAATTTCCTTGAGCAATAAGGTTTTCCACATGATAGATTCCCTTATTTTCCTCAGGAAGATACTGTAATTTTAATTGGAAAGCTTTGACATATTTTGAATTGACTCAGAAAACAAAAGTCAATTTTTCTTTCATTAAAGATCTTGTACAAACGGATGCAAATAGAAATATAAGTGGAAAATGAGGCACTAGCACCGTATTGGCTTTTACTTCAGGATTTGGTTTGTTTTGCATGGGCATTTTGTAAAGACTGAAAATGGGAGGTTTGTAAATAATATGTATATACATACATATTACCTATATATTTTAAATAAGCTCAGTAATGCAGGACTTTTGTGGGAGGGAAGTGTTTTGTGATGCCTTCTTGGGCTTTATTCGCAACCAACCCCATTTTAGCTGGGACCTAGAAAACGTCTTTGCTAGTCTTCAAGAGACAAATGAGCCCCACTGGCACGTTATCTGTCAGCCTGCAGGCTTATCTAAACACAAAATTGATGCTGCGTTAAATGAGAGAGGTAAAATTGGTTGATAGGAAATTCCTCTGTAGCGTTGCACATACAGGTGTGCTTTGATAGCCACAAAGCAATTTTTTGCGGGGGCAGGAGTGTGTCTAAACTGTACTGGTAGACTTGCCTCTAGCTGGGAGTTGCATTGGTATAAATGTACACCTCTGGCAGATACAGTCATTCAGACACTTTCTTTAGACCATAAGGGAGATCTCAGCTCCTAGGGATAGAGACTATAAGGATTACTACTGTAAAGTCATGAATCCAGCAACTTTGGTTAATATTGTTGGTACTTAAATTGCGGCTCAATTCAGGCACCTGATGAGACAAATGGAAAGAAAAGGGATGTTTCACATACATCAGGTCCATAGTTTTGCACTCTTGGCATTTTTTCATAGGCCAAGGCAGATGTCCTCTTCTGCTCCCAGCTGTGAGAGAGGTTCCTGTTCCTATCTGCTTGTTCCCATCCTCTGCCAAAGATTATCACCGAGGGAACAATTTACAAGAACGTACTTGTATTAGACAAAATTAGCAACCGTACCCTAAACTAAATTACTGGTTTTGGCTAACTGGACAGAGTGTTCCTGCAGTGAGTTTACAGGTAGATACAGATATTGCTACTTTGGTGGCTCATCGATGAGAAGTTAAGAGCTGGTAACATCTTCCTTTAGCACAGCTGGATACAGAAGATTTCTTTTTGTGGTCTCAGTTACTTTTTTCCACTTCCGAAGGCAGGTCCCAGCCTTCAGAGCTACAAACACAAGCCAGTTTGTTAAACGAAATCTGAGGAAAGAAGAGGATGGTTGAAAGTATAGATGTTTCAAACAATGGCCAACCTGGTATGACCTAGCTCTAGCTCTGAGCTCCAGTGCTGTTGATATGGGTGATGTTGGTTTCTCATTTACAGCAGTAACTTCAACGCAATTACATTCTCTCTGGCCTTTGCTGAAACGTTGGAAAAATCTTAGCAAAGTTAATGGAGTTGTAACAACTCAGATGTGTCAAAACTAACCAGGAAAGTTCTGTAATTATTGCATTTTAAGCACATACTAATGATGCAAAA
The DNA here is from genome assembly GCF_001431845.1 of Calidris pugnax. Taxonomy (NCBI): domain Eukaryota; kingdom Metazoa; phylum Chordata; class Aves; order Charadriiformes; family Scolopacidae; genus Calidris; species Calidris pugnax. The sequence goes on along the minus strand of NW_015090842.1, from coordinate 6,328,755 downwards.
AACAAACTGTGTGTTTATGTGTCTTTTCTTTTTAGTTCATGCAAAGGGGTTTGGATTCACAAACTAAAAAACTATTAGAAGAAGAAGAAAAGAAGATAATTAGTGAAGAACACTGGTATCTTGATTTGCCAGATCTAAAGGAGAAAGAGTAAGCTTGCACCCTTTTGTATTTCTTAGCATCATTGCATTGTTGTGGAGTGGGAATAGAATATACATATTTTTTCCTATTAAAAAAGTGTTATTAATAACTAATTAACAGAAGTAAAAATAGTGTCAGACTGGCATTATAGCTTATTCTTTTATTTATTTTCAGGGACGTTCTCAAAGTTTCCTAGTGCAGCTTGACCTACTTTCATTTCTTGTGTGTTTTGTTTTCTTTCACTCACACATTCTTCTAGATGCATGTAATTAGTTTCTTTCAGGCAGGGACCAATTCATTCATTGCTGCTTTTCCCCTTCATTTGAAAAAAGACGTTTGAAACTTTGTGTTAGTAAATTCAGCTCCAGTCACACAGTTAGGTCCATTCAGGACAGTTACTGTCTTCTTGAGTCCAGCTCATTTAAAATCCCATTTTTGAAATAGGACAGATAATGGCAAAAATAAAGAAAGTTTTAGCTAGTAAGGAAGAAAATGTCCATTTCTACTATTTAGAAAGGTGCTTTAAATAGCAAGAGAACTACTTTTAAAATGGCTTGATATTTGTCCTTTCAAAAGAGGACAAAAATTCCATTGAGGGAGAACATGCATAATTGTTTAAAAGCTGGGGTCCTGGGAATTCACTGTAGTTGAATAAGGTCATTGATAAACTATTTTCCATGACTGTTGGTGGATATGACAAAAAGGTATTTGAGCTTCAGTTGCAGCAAGGAAGGTTCAGGCTGGACGTTGGGAAAATTCTTCCAACAATGAGTCTATTGAAGTAGTGGAATAGGTTGCCAAAGGAGACACTGGATTCTTCATCATTGGAAGTCTTTTGAGGACAGGTTAGATGGACCTCTGCTGTTCATGGTAGACGTTTAACTGATCCTGCCTTGAGGTAGAAGAGAGGATGAGCTTGTTCTCTTCAGCCTAACTTCCTATGATCGTAGGGGTCTGTTTTACATGGAGATGAAGAGGATGAGGGAAGAGGTGCATATGTGTGCGAGGAAAAGAAGGATGGAACAATTCACGGAAGTACTTTTATCTAACACGTGTATTATGAACGCCTCAGGGTCATGTATCTTTTCTCACTCCATGCTCATTAAAAGAGGAAAAAAGGAGGGAGAAAGGGAAATCTTTCTATGCTGAACAGAGAATTACACAGTGGTTTATATCCTGACAGACTCAACTAATGCCAGGTCTAACATCACAATGAAAAATTAATTAGAAGCTTTTGCTGTTATAGTAATGCCACCTGGAGAGTGATATTTATGTGGTATTTTTATTCTGGCAAAAGCATTAATGTAGGTGGAATCATACCAGCAAAGAGTGCTTTTTGTCAGGAGAGTTAATTTTGCTTGTGGAACTGGCACAGCTTTACTGGCAAAAAGTATTCCTTTGCACTCCAAGATCCTTGTATTGAAAGATTTATCAAAGCAATTACGCTTCAGAAAGTAGATGATGATTTAAAATCCACTGTGGTTTTGTTTATTTGTGTGGGGGGAAGACAACAAATGCCTTTTGCATTTGTTTAATTTGATTATTTTAAAGCATAGCATCTGACAAATGCTTTGGGGTTTCATGCAGGAGCTTTATAATAGAAGAGAGGAGCTTTATGCCATGTGAGGATCTACTTTACGGCAGAATGTCCTTCAAAGGATTCAATCCAGAAATTGAGGTACCATTTAAATATTCTGTTTTGAGGTGGTCTCTCATTAGGGTTGAAGCCCTTGGGGGTGGGGATTTGAGTGTTCACACTGCATGTTTGGCCTTTGTATCACCTTCCATAAATCCTCCCCCATACAGGAAGTCCTTGATTCAAACCAAAGTGTTGACCAATGCAGCATCTAGTAAATAGAAGCTTTTTCTCTCCTTGCGTTGATAGTCAGTAATTGCAGGACTCCTGCAGATTTTCCTTGCCTCAGGTGAGGAAATTGTCCCAATAACTCACTTTTCCCTCTGTCATTTAATTTAGAATCTGATCCTACAAATATTCAACCCTATTGATATTCAACACTTACTTGTGTAAATGAGGGCTTAAAGTTCCAAAGTAAAAATTCTGGTAGAGGGAGTGTTTAATTTCTTTTTGGCATGGTTCATGTGGATAGAACTACACTGAGATAGTAATAAAACTGTTACCACTGAACTGAAGTCTGAGGATGAAGGCATCAAGACTGGGAGGTATGCAAAAGGCTGTGCAAGGTGATTTACCAGGGGATTCTTTCAGTTATTTTGAACTTCCTCTCACTGTGACTTGACATATTATTGCTTCATGGTTTTTACCAGTAGTTTATTGTAAATCCTTGCAGATATTTTTCCTTCTTAACAAAACCATTTCAAGGACTATGTGCTAACATCACAATGAAAAATTAATTATGATCTAATTCTCTGATCTCCTGAAGATGTCTGGCGTGCCCTTGAGGATGTTTGAATAGTACAATTCACTGAAAACCCTGTCGCTGTGTTGCCTCTTTTCCCAAAGGCAAACTCTAAGCTTAGCTTAGCAACAGACAGGCACGTTGCCTTTTCTTCATGGGTTTTCATAACAGTATGCTCTAACCTGAACGAGAACAGCAAAACAATTTTTAAATTTGATCTTTACCTTTACACGCTTCTCCTACCAATGAATTTCAGCTTAGTTGCCGCTGTGTCAGGGTTGCATGTTTAAGTTATTTCTTACTTTATTTTCAGAAGTTAATGATCCAAATGAACTCTAAGTGCAAGGAAGAAGAAATTGAAGTGGATGATAAAATGGAGGCTGATGTGTCAGATGAAGAAATGGCCAGAAGGTAAGTTATATTATATGACATAATCAGTATTAGCTACGAATATGATATATTATTGCAGTGTATGTGGGAAAATAAACCCAAAAAGCAAACAAACTAAAACAAAAAAAACCAAAACCCAACAGATATGGTACTTTAGAGAACTGATTCTCCAGGAATTCTGGTGTGTATTCAGTGGAATCTCTATCACTTTGGGGGGTAAAATATCTTGTAGGGTTTTTCTGCCCTTTGATATCCAGGTATTCCATGCTAATTCCCTCCTTTTTCCAGATTCCTAACACACCCGAACTATCAGAATGAATAATAGTATAATAAGTGATCATGTAGTAGTTGTGCTTCTTAAGCTTCTGATGACCAGCTTTTTTACACCACTTAAATTGTTGATTACATTTATGATTGCTCCATTGAAGCATGAAGCTCCATTGAAGTTTTCTCCAATTTTAGTAAAAGCTGTAATTTTTTTATTATCTTTACAGATATGAAACATTAGTGGGAACAATAGGGAAGAAATTCTTGAGAAAAAGAGACCAGCGTGTACTCCAGGATGAAGATGAAGATGGGGATAGTAATGCAAGACCTAGCAAAAAAGCTAAGAAAAAGTTCTTAAAACCTCAGGACTAATGTCAGCTGCACAACTGGAGCTGATATAATTGTTATCTACCAAATAGAGTACCACGAACTGGAGTTTTTGCTGTTTAACGTAAAGGATAGATTTGTAAATGTGAGTCTGTTCTCATTGAAATTTCTATCATCCACAGGACAAATATTTTTCAAAGTGGATGTGTGCATAATGGATGTCATACATCCTTTCCTCTCTCAGCAGCTTTTAATGTGTGGGGCACTAATCCCATCAGCCTTTTTAAATGTTAGGTGTAATTAGATCAAGTGTCACATGCAATCGAGAGCAACATTATTTACAATTTATGATAACATCTGAAAGACATATTTGGAGTAAAGACGAGCTTTGTCCAATCCAGTAACAGTTCAGCTTTCACTGCTTTTTTAATTATGAAAATGAAAACCTTTGCTGTCTTCAAATTCAAAAAGTCAGCAGAAACGTGTATTCTGGTTTTTTACTGTTCTAAAATTAGATGGGAAAAGAAGAGAGAGAAAATCAATTTGGTTGAATTTTATTTTTTATAAAGCTTATTTAAAAATAGAGGGGTTTGTAGTAGAACTACTTTTTTTTATAGAGCAAGCCAAATATTGGGCAACGTTTACAGTTTGACACTTGAGCAGATTGTGAGTCTTAATTTCTGGCTTCCAAAATAAGTTTGCTAATCTTATCTTTTTCAGCAAAAAAAAAATTATATAAATCCAATCTTATAATTATCTAAGTCTTTTCATAAAAGCGTAATAACGGCTTCAGAAACATATTTGAAAGCTGAATAAAAACTGGGTTTTTTTGTGATTAATGGTTGTGGTTTAGGTAATTTAATGTTAAAAATGATGCTTAATACAATCTGATACAAGAAGTGATCCTGTTTTGTGCTGGCCACAGATGTCCCCAAATATTAGTTGACTGCACTGACTGTTTTCTGTTTAGCGTGTGCAGCGAAGTCGTCTGAAGAAATGTCAGGATGGAAACATGATGCCCTTTGGTCAGTCAGTGTTGTGGGCCTATTGAAAAATGTCGATGCGGTCTTGTCTAAAATCATAACAGTTCTCTGCATCCTGCCTTTCAACAGGAAATAATTCTTTCTATTACTTCATTTCCCCAAATAGATGTCTAACTTACTCATCTGTAATGCTGGTTCTCTGGAGAAAAAGGAATTTATTAAACTGAAGCAAGTAGTGGCCATTTTCTCATGGACAAAAAAGGCTTTTTTTGTTAGTCTTTTTTTAAATAACGCAGTGAAGCAAGACATGAAACTTGATTATATAAAGGAAAAGACTGGGTGTCTGCTGTATTCTGCATGTGATGTATGAACTATAATTCATATATCAAAAGCACCTCATTAGATATTCAAGATGCATCACACATGGAAAGAGAAATATACTTTTAACCTAATAAGGGTACCTCATACAGGTGGGAAGTGTGTGATTCATGATCTGAGATAGTTTTTCAGAGCTAATTAAATGCTACTGGTTCAATTACTTAAAACCTGATGATATATTATTGCTAGCTGAAAAGAAGTTAATGATGGCAAGACATTTTTCTTCCCACAGAAGATGTGACCTGAGCTAAGAAATGATTAATTGTTGGTCATCACTAGAAAAACTCAGAATATACCCCATTATTCTTTCTTGCTTATTAGCAGGAAAATTATTCCCCTCTATCTGAACACATTTCTTCAATGGAGAAAGAATTTCTGCATAGCTGTGCTGGATAGTTGAGGGGGGAAATAGTGTTCTGGTGAACCACCAGCAACCAGGAGATGTCACTGTGATTGCACACCCTGAGAGACAGCAGATTGGAGAAGGTTCCAGTGGTATCACTTAAAGGAGCTTTTGGGTAATTTTGATAACAATTAGTGGCTCAGATGAACTCTGTGTGAAGTCCTTCTTTGCCAAGACTCTATGCAGAGAGCTCCCTTGCGTTGCAGAGTTCTGTTGAGTCCAACGGGTGCTCATTTTGCAGCTAAAGGGTGTTGTGCCATGCATTGGTCCTGAATTTCATGTCACGTCCTGAGGAATGGCTGGAAATGTGTCACAGTGCGTGGGTAAGAGCGGGAGTGAACTCTGAACAGCTTCCTAGAAAATCTGTTATTTTGGAATTTGGGAGGGGGGGAAGGTGGTTCTTCTGTTTCCTAAACATGCCCAACACCTACTGTGAAGAAATGATAGATTTTGGTGTATTGTCTTCAAGTCTGGGTGCTCTGCTGTTCACGTTCAGCTGGTGGCGAGGTGAGCTATTGAAATGCTACAGCAAGACCAACTGCGAATTTTTAGTGCAATCTCTTATTCATGGGGAGTTTGTAAAATGCGCCTTTAAAAGCACTATTCATAGTGCATTGCTGTGAGCAAGACAAAACTAAAAATCAACTCTACGTGACTTTTTAAATGTACTTTTAAGTGCCCAGAGTTACAAGCAGGCATTTTATGATGAGATCTTCTGAAATACCCGTCTATATTTCTAGCCTTATAAATATATATATATATGTATGTATTTTAAGTCAGGCTCTAGCTTCCTAGCCAGGGTGGAAACATTCTGCTATATAAAATCTGTGCTTCAACTGCTCTTGACAGAGAAGTAGTAGCGCTGAAATATTCATAATGCGAACCTGCATTAATTCAGGCTTTCTTGGCTCTGACACCGTCTCAGATGCAGACACATTTTCATGTGCAGCTGCCTGGGCTGGAGAACTTTCCCACGTGGTCGTGTTTCTAAAACGAAAAGCGTTTCTTCTCTGAGAACAGAAGCGAGTTGGGTAAGTAGTAAGCATTTTTGTTAAAGAAAATGGCTACCTGTAAAGAGCTCTCAGACGCCAGGAGGGTTTGTGCCTGGTACGCTCGGGTACCTGTTAAAGCCAACAAAGCAAAGCGTGTGTCGGGGTTCGTGCTCGCTGACGGCTCGTGGTGTGAAGTTTTAAGCACGTCTCTCCTCAGGTGAAGCATCATCCCTCCCTTTGACAGGCTGACGGTGTTTATTTCTCTAATAACTGCTGATGTTGGAAATACAGCAGTATCAAACGACTTCCTCCTTCCTTCTTGCTGATGTTTCTCCTTTTTGTTACTTTTATTCCGCTTAGTTCTGGATCTTAGGAGGCCCAGGACCAGAGTCCAACCAAAGCAAACCACCCTGTGGCCTCCCTTTAGTAACGCATGAGTGTGTTAAACTTTGATTCTCTGGGGAGGGGGGAGAGTGTGCAGCAGTGCCATGGAGTTTGAACCCTGTTTCTTCTGTGGTGTGTCTTGCTCTGTCATTAGACACTCCGTTCTACAGTTTTGCAATCGCAGATGGCCGTACCTGCCGCTGGGCATTGTGTGTGTGTGTGTGTGTAGTGGACATCTGGGCTGGCTTTTTCTGGGACTTAATCCGGCATTCAGACTTAAAAATAAATGTCTTGTCTTTCTGTTAATTGGAAAACCATGCTTTTAAATTGTATTTGGCATTAGGCAAGTCCTGGGTGGGGGATTACGAGCGTTTGTTCTGCTTCATTTCAGCAACTGTCAACAACTAAAACTGCACAGTAGCTCAGGTTCTCGTTAAACCTTTTTCAGAGAGTGTTAAAGCAAAGTGGTGGTGCAGGATGTCAGACATCCCCTGTTTCCCTTCTTCTCCGAGAGCTGATGCTTTAAGGACTTGGTTGTTTCTTTTATTTTCAGTCTGGGAGAGCATCTCCCTTTTGCACCAAGGCCTTGCTAATGGAGCCCCAGCTTGAGGCCTCTGGGCTTGTTTGGTTTTGTTTGTTTTTACACCGTTCTCATCTCAGACCTTTGAGGCATTCACACCTCAACAATCTGCTTTTGTCAGCTTTCGGGGAGCTTTAGTTAAACTGTGAAACTGTTCCTCAGCTGTAGGTGTTGGCATTTCTTCATGTGATTTTTATGTTGCACAGTGGGGACCTGGTTATAATTGTCACACGGAGAGGAAAAATCCCCCTCAGAGAGTGGTTATCAACAGATGGAGTCAGGGAGATGGTTGAAGCTTCAGCCCTGTAGATTTTTAGTAACTCAATAGTGGAAGAGGGGGTATCTGGGTTGAGTCCCATCATTGCAGGCACCGTTAAAAATGCTGATATGAGTCCATAGACCTCTACCCAAGAAACCTGAGCGATCACCTGGGAGCAACAGCAGGAACATCTCTGGAGAAGTATGGAGGCAAAATAACCAGGCTGTTAATGACTGCCCTCAAGGCAAGAGGCAACAGCAGCACCAGAAAATAACTGTAGTTCACTGCAGAGAGAAATATGGTTTGGTGACCTGGGTGAATGCAGGTGGGAATTTCTGTCAGCTAGGATGGAGGTGGTGAGTGTTTTGAAGCTCATAATGTTCCCTGGGGTCTCGGGGAACACCTCGGTTTGATCAATCATTTAGAAAGCGGTAAAAACCCTTAATGAGACCTTAGTTTGAGGGAATAATATGAACACAAATTAGACAACAAAGTCCTTGGTTACATTATTTATAGAAAAACTGTTTCCCACCTCAGTGAGATCTTTCAGTGTCCCCTATTGCCTCCCTCTTGGCTCTTGGTTCCTCACCCCGTGCAAGTATGCATGAACCCATGGCTGGTCAGCAGGGAGGAGCTGGGCCACCTCTTCAGTGATCACCTTCTTCCTCAGCCTTCCTCTTCTTCCAGGAACCTGTAGGAACTTACCATCTCCAACACTGCTGTCAAATTTGTTCGATACTGGCTTGTTTGGTTCAAAAGGTTTGTGGTGGGGAGGGTTGGGCAGCAGATCTATAGCGTGGCTGGACAGACCTCGTTTACTTCCCAAAGGGTGTGGGTAGGAGTCATGCAGTTGTGAGGGGGAGGCTGTATTTACAGCAACTCTATGATTTTATTCTCCTTTATTTATTTTCAGGTATACACTTACAGCATTTGTGAGATTCATGATCAGATGATGCCTTTGTGCAAAAAGATACACTATCAGTGGGAGGAATCAGCATTTGACCAATACTCAGGATTAGCGTAGATTGGGGAGAAAGGGTGTTTTTCAGTGTTACTGTTATTTTTTTGATGCATTTGAGAATGTTTCCCCTTTCTCAGCGGTTTCCTGGTTTGGGCTTTTTGAAAAAGTAAAAAATAAAAAACGGGGAACATGATTGTGAAATAATTCTAAAGAAAGGGACTCCTTTTGATTTGTTTGGAGTCTTGATTTTTTGCACTTTGATGCAGAAGAATGAACTTACTTGTGACACTAAAGCTCCTGTGCTAAGTGGTGCTCATTCAGGATAGCCATGTGGGCTCCCATATTTGCTATACACAAAGAGAGCAAAATTAAGGGTATAGTGGGGTTAGCTTCATTGTTCTACCTTTCTTATACAAATAACTAACAATGCTAAAACTACAACATTTCCACGTCTGTTCGCCTTTTGGGACGGAAGTAAATCTAAGCCAGTTGTGATGTTTAAGCACCACTCACCCTTTATAGGATGATTACTTGTCAGAAGAAGAGCTTGTAGGTATCTCCTTAGAGCCCATCAGCCTCAATATTGCTGCAATATATAGAGTTTTCATCACCGGAAAAATACGTTCATACCAAAAATTACTTTGGGCATTTTACTGTGGTAATGGCAAAAGGGGATGCACATGATGATAATTTTCATTTTGTACTGTTTTGTCTAAGGATGATGGTGAGAGAATTATGCCTCCTAATGCCCCTTTCAAAAATGACATTGTTTTACTTATATTGAAGGTAGAGAAATGAGATGAGCTGCGAGTGGTTAGATCCTGTGAAAAATGAAGTTTTAAATGTGTACTTCATTGTCTAAAGGCTCACAGATTACTCTCCTCCCTATAATAACCATAGAAAATGTGTTGGCAGCATATCACAATTAATAATCCGTACTGCTATTTATGTGCTATAGGCACTCCAAAATTCCCCAGACGTATTTATTACCCAAGTTTATAACCAGATTCAAATCAGATCCTACATTTGTGCCAAAAATTGAACTGCAGTCATCTCACAGCAAATAATTCTATCTACCTGACAGAAGAGTCTTAAATTTCTTGATTTTTTCCCAGAGTGAAATTCACTTTAATCTGGTACTAATGTATTTTTCCTTCAATCTCCTGCAAAAGAATCCCATAATCTTACAGTAGTGATTGTGCAGACTGGAAGGTACTGCACATACATAGCATTATTGTAGGTTTTTTCTGGCCATCTAGATTGTGTAAAATCCTTTGACGTTAATTGGGACAAGTTTTCTATCCAGGGTTATGTTGAATTTCTCTTTGAGGGTTTTTTCCACCTCTTCATCTTCCAGAGTTACGAATTCCACCAGATCCATATTTTCTTTGTAGTTGTATGTGGTCTCAGTGAGTGTCCACCCAATTAGCGCTCGAAAGCCATCGGTGGTCTGGAGAGTGCAGATGGACTTCTTTGTAAAGAGGGAATCGGGAGACGTCTGCAGGTAGGTGCACTGGAAACGGAAATCTTCCACTGTCCGTGGCTCAAGGCTGAACATATAAACTTTCCGACACTCTTTTTTCTCCAGAAGATCAGAATTGGAGAAATTTTGATTGGGGATGTATTGTTTCCGCCTCATTTTCTCAAGGTACCAGATGGCATTTTTTTCCGTGAAGCGAAAGACGCCGGGAGCTTGGGGCTGGTCTTTCCCTGACACGAGCTCCATCGGTTGCCACATCTGGTAGGATACACCAAAGCCTCCGTCAACAATATAGGCTTTGCCATCGATGACCACCTTTACAAGAAGGTGGGTCATGATGGTGGCGTAGGCGTTTTGGTGCGGGTTGAACACGTACGCTCCCAGAAAGCTGGCGTCGTACCCCAGGCATTTCAGGACCCAGCCCAACAGCTGGTTGTTCTCCATGCACCAGCCACCCCGCTTCCTCCGCACGATTTTGTTATAAACCTGCTCAAACTCCAAAGTAATTTTCTCCCCGCAATGGATGCTGAGGTTTTCGAAGGGAACAGCACGGATGTGGTGCTGGAATATGTCGGTGAGTGTTTCCAAATCTTGTTTTTCAAGGGAACCTTTATAGCCAGTTCTCGCAAAATACTCTTCAAGGTTCATGTCACCTGTAAAGGAAGGAATTGCATTTTGGTTTTGTTTCTTTACATCGATGATTTACGATGCTGTGAAAAACTGCCCGGGCTGCTGCCAGCAGAGATGCTTTAATCTACAGAACCTCATCAGAGCTGTTTTTAAAGGGAACAAGAATTCCTATTAAACGGTTCCCAGAGCAAAGGAGGGCAGTGCAGATGAGGGTTTGCTTTTTGCCTTGAGGGTGATCCCTGTGGCAAAGACCTGATGCTGTTTCAGCTTGAGATGGTGGGGCTGCAAAACAGGGATTTGCTGAATGTGCGCTGTGCCAGCGGGGTTAAGAGGAAAGGTAAGGTCACGCCATGGGATCATGAAAACTGGTCTGAACCCAGTGTTGAGTGAAGGGGGTGTCGGAAGGGGAGGCAGTGTCATCTGTCAGTAAGAGGGAGAATAATTTGAGCCAGGGTTCACGTGGTCATTTCACGAGTCTGCCACTGCTCTAGGTGACGGTCAATGAATTGCTCAGTGGGTACACACCGCTCTTTCGCCACTTAGAAAAAGCGAGCGTGATACTCCCTGCACATTTTGTAAAGTGTCAAGTTTTATTCAGATAATTATAACTGAAAAAAAACCTCTGACCTTTGCAAGAGTCACAGACCACAGAGTCTCTTGTCCGCTCCCAGTGTTGCACAAAGTCATTTTGGTGTCGGAATAATGAATCTGAATGGAGACGAGTGACCTAAAGTACAAAGAGCTCATCTCCATTCCCCACGTCTCGCAGGGTGCCCCATAAATGGACAGGGGCTACTTCAGAGCTCTCTAGTCCTGGCCTTTCTCAAACCTCACTTTATTCCTTCCAGAGGAGGAGTGACTGCGAATTACTGAAGCCTCATACAGCACATCCCTGGTCTGTCCTGCCTCCAGCTGTGCCCAGGTAGGACTCCTTGTGAACAAGGTTGCTGGATGAGGAACTACTCAGCTTATTTTCTACCTTCTAATTCTGTGGAAAGTCACCTATGGTCACCTGGCTTTGGCAATGGCCCATCACAGTCTGCTGGCCACCACTACGAGCTGGATGCTCTGTAGGTATCTGATGATAGATACTGGCTGTAAAACACACTGTAGATCATTTGCTTGGGTATGGAGCCAGGCACAAATTCTTTTGAAGGCTTGAACCTTTGCGAAGAAAGCACCAAGCATTTCAGCAGCCTAGAGTTACTGCAAATATTTAGCTTCTTGACAGCCCACAAAGCTGCTTGGAAATCTTTTGTGCATACACTAAGCTGAGGTTTAGACACTTAATATTAGTGACTCAGGAAGACTATTGTGTTCAGATAAATTCAGTGGGGAAGTGTTGAATGTTTACTGCAAACCAGAATTTCTCAAGATGATTTTCAGTGACAGATTCGTGATGTGCATATGCATGGTATAGAAGCAGCTGTCCAAAGTAAAAACGGAGGGCTCCATCAAAAACTGTGTGTTATCTTCTACAGAGAGGAATTTAGCTTCCAGTGATATTTAAGTGCATTGTTGGGGGATATTCTCAATGTAATATTTGTTAAGTAGAACATAAGACTACTGCCAGTTTTTTCTTTTGATTTGCAGAATCCATGTCTATCGGATCCTACCCGCTCAAATTTGGAATGCTAAATAGTTCACACCAGCATAAAGCTGGTTCTCAAGTTTATATTATTCGTAATTTCTCCCTGCAGCTCCATAATATGATTGATCAGCGTTAGATCTTGACTGTAGGAAATGAAAGGTACAGTTCTTCTGAATTGTGAACAGATCAGATGAAAAGCTAATACTGAAAAGGTAGTCCCACAAATGTGGCTATGATTTACTCAGAGAAAAACATCAGCAGATAAACTTTAAAGAACTATTTCTAAATGTGCACATGAAGGTGTCCATGCAAAAATATTCCTTACCCGTACTATACACACTATCAGAAATTCCACTGTTAAAATACATTATTTGTCCACTTTTATCCTAATATGTCAGCACATGGACTTTTTGGGGTACATGAACCATAGTTTTTAATTTCATTTTTTTTAAGTTGTTTTTAAAGAACTATAATTTTATTCCCATAAAGCAGAATCTATTGATTATTAGATTGCCTTTTTGCTTACTTTGCCTTTGCAATATTTTTAAATAGAATTAAAAATCTAAAAGAATAACTTTCAACAAGAGGTTGTAGTTCTAAATTTGTATATACCATTGTATCTAAACAAACGCATCTCTCTCATAGTCAAGAGACTCTCCGCCTGAGGAGCAGAAAGACAGAAGGACTGAGATTGCAGTATCATTGCTTTGTCCTCTTTAAGAGCCCATGTTTAGCAGGTGATATTTTAGCTCCATATCCACACATTTTTATAACATTTTTCCTGAAGAGAATACTGCTTATGTCACTGCCCGTGACCTTTACCATCATAAATAAACCAAGCTTGTTGTTTGGGGGTTTGGGAGGTTTTTTAAGAAAATAAACTTACCTCTTAAAATAGCCTTATTTATTTATTGATGTATTCAGCTTCTGGGTTGTTTATTACTGAGGCAGCAGTCGGTAAAGCCAGGAGTGGATACAAATTGCGAGGGTTGGCTTCCTCTTAAAGGTCTGCTGGCTCTTACTCCTGAATCTTAAATGCAGAGAAGGGGCAGAGTCCACCCAAAATGAATGCACATTTCTGGACTTCAGTGATCCATGGGCAAATTAAACTTTGTTTCTTCTCTATTAGTAGATGTTTCTGTTTTCCCCTGGTTGAGGCCGGACTGAACTTGTTTTCCATGTAAAATAATTACAGTAGACAGTCACAAATGGCTCTGTAATTTTTTTAAATTAAATTATTGTTATTTTGAAAGCCAGCACCTTGCAGGGGAGGATAGTCATCTGCTTCCTTGTGGGTGCACTGAATTGCCAAGGTGTTGCAGGCTGCGTTTTCTCAGGCTCCGCAGATGCACAAAATGACCCTTCTTTGCCCACAAAGGAACTTCGATCTGCTCAAAGCTTCCACTGCAGCAGGTGGTTGTTTTGGAGCTGCCACACCGAACAAATGCAATGGCACATATTTATTTGCACAAAGGAATGCATTTCCTCTCTAAAACTTGGCCTTCTGCATCTTCAAAGTATTGTAGGGCTGTTCACTTAATTCTCTCCCTGTCAAGCATGTCCCCTCTTCCTTTGATGGAGGTGGAACGTCGGAGGCCCCTTTTGGGAAGGCAAAGAGCCATTAGGCTGCATCTGGGAAAGCACCTGAGTTTTAGGCACAGCAGGTGCCCCATGAGTCTGTGTGATGGAATAATACAAACGTCAAAGTCTTTTCCTTGGCTGAGGATCGATGCTCTTCTGTCGCCTTCTTTCATGTCAAATCCTGTACAGTACCTGCCACAGGTATCATAAAGGTAAAAGGCTTTTGTATTATGTATAACTCGCTGTGAAACCACACTGGTGGCATGTCCTAACTTCCCAGTGGTTTCTTGTGCATCTGCAGTATTACTTATTTAAGGTACCTTTTGTGCAGAGAAGGTATTTTTTATTTATTACTGTTTGTAATAAATATGAAGAGTTTTATCTATGACACTCTTGTGACATCGCAGGAAGGTTAGATCCCAAAAATTTAGACTTCAGTTTGCAAAGATTGATCTAACTTTGATTGTTTCTATTTTTGATACCAAAGGCCTCATTTTTAAGAACCGTTGAATCATCTCAGCTTCTATTGATTTTGTTTCAATGTTAGAGACACAGAAAAATCAGATTCAGAAAAATTGGACACTCAAAATTACAGAGCTTTGGGATTTTTTAAGTGCCCTTACATAAATAGCTCACTTTAAGTCAATTTCTCGTAAGGGAATAGGGCTCAAGTCTTTCAACTTATTTCACCATAAGCTAATCAGCACCTAATAGTGGCTTGTTTTGATAAAGTCTTTACATATTTTTTTTTATGAGGTCTTTGAAAGCCAAATTCAGCTCAACTTTCTATTTCAGACTGTTAAAGGAAGTGAATAATTTGTAAAGCTCTGTAGAGAAGAAGATTGGAAATAATACCTAAAAAGGTTAGAGGTCTTTTGTGTAAAATGGTAATACAGCTTCTCCTTCTGTATCATTTTGGTCTCCTTTGCCACAAAATATAGCTGATATAAAACAAGATCCAGAGAGGTGGAACAAAATGTTATGGAGTCAAAAAGCAATTTCCATACAAGCAAATTAGAGGTAGTAAGATGTCTCAGTTTCTAAAGGAGAAGCTCAAGAAAAATCATACAGTCAGTATATGCAATTAATTAGCAGTGTACTTGAATTTACCAAGCTTTGTGTTTAGCTCACTAGCTCAACTTTAGAATCACATTAGTGCTGTTAATGTTAATTTTAGAACTTTTCATATTGGATATTTAAAGAGCCATCTAGCACAGCATTAGAATTACATTGTATCCACTATATTAGGTGGCAAGCCGCGAATGTTTATTGGTACGAGTTTGTTCTCCAGCACTATATTGAATTTGTCCTTCAGCGTCTCCTCAACCTCTTCATCTGTAAGAGTTGTGATCTGTATCAGGTCCACATCCTCCGTGTAATTATACTTCACTTTAGTGAAGGTCCATCCAACTAAGGCATAAAGCCCTTCGGTGGTCTGGAGAGTGCAGATGGACTTCTTCCGAAGTAAGTTATCTGGAGACACTTGTAGGTATGTGTTTAGCTCCTGAAAGTCATTTATACATCGTGGCTCAAGAGTGAATGTATATATTTTTCTTATATTCCCCAGTTCTGGAGTATCAGTGGGAGGGACGCTTTCCTCAGGAATATAATGCTTCCTTTTGACTTTCTCAAAGTACCAAGTGCCATTGTCTTCCATGAAGCGGAAGATGCCAGGGGTCTGGGGTTGATCCTTCCCAGAAATCAGCATCAGTGGCTGCCACGCCTGGTAGGCACCGCCAAAACCAGCATCTGCTATGTAGGAATTCCCCTCAATCACCACCTTCAGTAGGATGTGATTTATCTCAGCAGTGTATGCCTTCTTTGCTGGGTCGTAACTATTTCCTCCAAGAATACAGACATCATACCCTAGTTCTTGCAAGGCCCAAAATAAAAGGTGGTTGCTTTCCAGGCACCATCCACCACGTTTCTTTCTCACAATCTTATTGTAAGTAGATTGTAGATCCAGTTCGATGGTCTCCCCGCAATGCAGGCTTAGGTTTTCAAAAGGGATTGCCCGGATGTGGTGCTGGAAGATGACTGTTAAGGTTTGCAAGTCTGCATCCTTATGGGACTGGTTGTAAGAAATTCTTGCCAAATACTCTTGAATGTTCATTTTACCTGTATGAGCGGGAAAAAAAAAAAAAAGAGTTACTGTTGTGTGGCTGTTGAGGGGTTCACTCCTATTTCTGTAGCACAGGGTAACCAGCCTGCAAACGTAGCCAAGGCCATTTTTGAACCTGTGCCCAGGATAAGAGATGAATACAGGCTAGATCTGCCTGTGTCATTGATACTTCTTAAAAAGGAGATGAGGACAGCAGCAGGTGACAATCATGCTCTCTCTCTCAGATGTTGCCTTCAAGCCAGGTGGATGTCTTTCCTATGGGAGGACAAAGCACGTGGCACAACTGCACCTCTGGCCCCTGCATGAGGATTCCATGTGACAAAAAATTTATAAAACTGAAAACCAGCGGGTTTTCAGAAAAGCTGCTAGACCATACCAGCATAAAAGTCACGGAAATTTCTTACTGTTTGTTTTACCCTAACAGGTAAGCAATTCTTTATTTATCCCACAGGTAATTTAACAGGAAGGTTTTACATTCAAGGCTTCAGCTAACTGGGATTAACATCTCAGTGTGTCACCATTTTAGACAGGCTTCCATGTGAAGTAGATTGTTGTTTTCTTAATCTCTTTACTTCCCCTGTGGAGTTCAGACACAGCTTTGACCCTGACTGCTGAAAGGAAGGAGCAGTTAGTGTTTCTAAGCTAAGGGTCAGAGGAATTGGTAATTACTAGGAATACATGCAAGGCGTATTCATCAGCTTTTGATTTCTTTTACCATCTTTTACAATCCAAAAGCCTTAGTTTCAGCTCAAATTATTGGATATATTTTGCATCTTCATGTCTCTGATCCCCTTTCCTTTCATTAGCAGAAAGAAACTGTCATTGGTACTGGTTGTGTGGCCAAGATGCAAAAGGTTCTCTGTAACACTTCTAATCCTCTGACTCATCTGGTATCTGCAAGTATTTCTTTTGCTTTTAATTTATATTTAATTTGGCTTTTTTCGATGCAAAGATATTTGTTTTCCAGAATGATTCACAATCTGCTAAGGACTAGATCAATTTTCAAAAGGCCTGAGGATTTCTTGCTCTTTGAAATTGGTCGCACGTTCCCTGGGAGGATTTTTCCAAAAATCATTTGATGTAGATGAGAGGGGAGAGGTTACCTTCCAGTGACTATTCGCGGCTTTGGTCCTACTGCTCCCCTAGGAGTGACCAGCAGTTTGACCTGATGTGCTCAGGGGAGTGCTGGGAGCTTTTGAAAATCCCACCTCAAGTACATAGGTGGGAATACCCTTGCTCCAGCAGGTAAACCCGTCAGATGACCTAAGACTTTAGCTTCAGTTTTGATGTCAGCAGCACAACTCACTTGACTTAGTTGTACTGCTCCTGATCTGCACTGATACCAGGATTCAGACTGGCTGATGCAAAAGCACAGGAAAATAGAATAAATTCCCCATAAGGGAATAAGAAATACACATTTTCACTTCAAAGGACCCAAAGAGGCTACATGAAAAAACAGTAATGTGTCTTTGATACTGCATTTTATGTTTTTTTTCCATCCCTTTTTTAGGACAAGGGCACTCATCTCTGATAGGATCTCCTTGGAAACGCTGGTTGTAGAAAGCCATTGTCTCCCCAACAGACAGAGCATGTGTGCACTGGCCAGCTCATCCTGTGGTCCTCTGCCTCCTTTTTTCTTTCTATTCCCACTTTTAGCCATTTTGCATGGCCAGATAGAAACGTATTTTCCCCGTGATGGTGTCAAGCTGAACCTCTGTGATCAGGAGGGGCCCAAGCAAGTCCTTTAGCCTGGTGAGTCTGATACACTTGAAATTTGCTTTCAAGCAAAAACCCATCTGGGCCAGCAGCACAAGACCCTATAACCTGTCTCCTGGGTCTGGGTGTCCCCATTACCCTGGCAAGAGTGCAACATATAACCAGCTCCCCTCTTCCAGCCATGAGCATCCTCCCCATCAAGACCCTCCACGGGGTGCTGGCAATGAGGCTTTGGGAAAACGTATTTTGGGAAATTCCCAGCCCTTGCCTCAGTTTCCCAAGTTGCCCTTTCTGTGGCCTCATCAATTTAAAGCCTGTATAGTAGAGACATCCTCGTGGTGGCTGAGAAAATGGGCCCTGATCTCAAAGAATACTTAAAGAGGTTTAAGTATAAAAAAGCTGCAGTACAAAATCAGTGGCGTTGGGGAGCATTCGTGTAACCCAGTGTTCCCTCCCTCGCATTCCCGGAGGCAGCTTTTCTTCTTGGCACAACCCTTCCCACCGCGCGAGGGATGGGGCTGTAGCAGCGAGCAAGCCCTCGCCCAGGGACACTTTGCCTTCCAAAACTGGGTGGCCAAATATCTTAAGCCTGAGTCCAGCTCTCAGCCTTGGGTTACTTTTTCCTCCCGCGGCAGCCGTGTGGTGGGTGGTGAGATTCAGACATTAGTTCTGCCTGTCTGCAAGCGTCCCTGGGGACCGCTGTGTCCTTTCATAATTAGGCTGAATAGCTCTTCTCTGCTGAAATTCATGAGAGGCTTCCAAGGTTGGATCCTCTTGCACATGCCTATACCATTCCTTTGGTTTTAAGCTACTTTGCAAGTCAGGAGCTGGGGTTTTCATCCACCCTGGCTCAGCAGAAAGGGGTTAGTTTAAGTCTCGATCTTTGTACTTGGACAACGTCCTTGCAATGCAACGCACGCCGTCAGCCGGGGGGTTGCTGTGATTTATACTTTGCTAATATGCCTACAGTGCAAAGCACACGGTATGCAGACACACGGGGGGGGCTTCTCCAAGCAGGCTGACCCGCAGCTGCAGGATGAAGTTAAAGATCAGACACTCAGCACTTACCTCTCAGCCAGCGAGCTCGGGCTTTCCGCTCGGGTTTGCTCCAAAGCTCCCAGGAAGGGCTGCACTGAACTGCTGCCCTTAAAGGTCCAGGCTGCCTTTGCCCCCTGGCAGGGACAGCGTAATCCTCCAGCAGAGCAGGAAAAGAGGGGAGAGAGTTTCTTCTTTTATAATATAATATAATTAATATAATATAATATAATATAATATATTCTGATGGTTTTATTTGTTTATTCGTGTCAACATATGAATGAAAGCCCTGTCATGCCATTCATTGTGTTAGGTGCTGTACAGGGAGCCTGCAAATTATCCAGTCCCCAAATTGCTTACAGTACTGAGTAGATTTTAATCCCTCATTGAGAACTGAAACTCTCCAGGAATGCAGAGGAGAAATGCAATATTGGGAGTTCAAGCAACTCGTGCAGGTGGTTATAACCCCATCCTCAACCCCAGACCACCCTGATGCTTCGGTCGCTGGGGCACCTGGATGGTTGCACCCATACTGAAGCAGCAAAGCAATAGGGCAACATTTGATATGGATTTTATGTTTGTGACAGTCATATGGCCTTGGATCCCTGTAGGAAACCACTTAGGATAGAGAGATAGTAATCCAAGCCAAGAAGTCACTGATTTATTCGTGGGGGCTGGCGACTATTGAATTAATCACACTGCACTGAGCTGTTCTTCGTGGCTGATACCAGACCCCCAAAGCAGCAAGGTCAGCTTTGCAAAGCCATTTAGCTGTCTAATCCCCTTGGGTTGAGAGAGAAACCCTGTCCTTCGGCAGCGAGGGTGCTGCTCCCAGAGAACGCTGCGCTCCCCGAGCCTGCTGTGCCTTTAAGGGTTTGCCTCCAAAGTGAGCGATAAGGAAAAAGCAAACTAGTGCAATCCGAGATGAACAGCCTCTCTTTTATCCCCTTCCAACAGAGAGCTTCATTTGATTGCTCAGCAGTGAAATCTGCTCCCGTGGGTGGGCTGAGCAGGAGGGCCAGAAGCGCTGAGCTCTGTGCCACAGGGAGGGCAGCAGCCGATGGGGCACACGCTGGAGGAGAGGAGTCAGCTGAAAGGAAAGTGGGTTTTCCTGTCATGGCTTGCCCTTTGCACGCCAAATCTCCAGGGTAATGGGGCACACTGGGCTCCCCAGTTCAAGACGGACAGGGAACTGCTGGAGAGGAGACAGCAGAGGGCTACAAAGATGATGAGGGACCTGGAGCATCTCCCTTATGAGGATTGGCTGAGGGACTTGGGCTTTTTTAGTCTGGAGAAGAGAATGCTGAGGGGGGATCTGATCAATGCTTATAAATACTTAAAGGATGGGTGTCAAGAGGATGGAGCCAGCCTTTTTTCAGTGGTGCCCAGTGACAGGACAAGAGGTAATGGGCACAAACTTGAATGTAAGAAGTTCCACCTAAACGTAAGGAGGAACTTCTTTCCTGTGAGGGTGGCAGAGCCCGGGAACAGACTCCCCAGAAAAGTGGTGGTCTCCTTCTCTGGAGACATTCAAAATCCACCTGGACATGTTCCTATGCAACCTGCTCTGGGTGGACCTGCTTTGGCAGGAGGGTTGGACTAGATGGTTTCCAGAGGTCCTTCCAACCCCATGTGATTCTGTGATAATGCCCTGCTCCTTCACCTGAGCCTATGAAACTGTCCAAAGCACAAGAAACACCCAGGCATGGGGAGAGGAACGAGCCAAGCTCTTTCTAAGTGTTTCCCGTGTTTGTTCCCATAAATGGTGGAGCTTGTTGGCTCTGCCATGGCCCTTCTCCCACCCCTCACCTCTGTGAGAGCTGGCTGAGCTTTTACCTCTGTCCCGATGCTCTGCCCCAGCTGCCAGGCTGCTGCAAGGATAAACCCACCAAGTTTGGCTCCTTCAGCTCTTCCACTGACCCAGGGACCAAAGAAGGCTAGAGCTTGCAAACAAGCCAGATCCCGGGACAGTTTCTTCTGACCATCTGTGTTCCAACTTGCTGGGCCACACTTTAAGAAGCCCCTTTTTCTTCTGTAAGCCACCACAGGGGCAGTCGTTAATGTTTCATTTCCCTATAGGATGGAGGAACCTCATGTGCTCTAAGGGACTATTGCACACGTGCAGCCAAGCACATGCAGATGCATTTGACAGGGATTTGGGAAACTCCCTGTGTCTCTTGTGAACCTGCAGAATAGCTTTTATTAACTGTAAATTGCTAGTTATAGAAAGCTGCACACATATTGCATAACAAATAAAAAAGGGACAGTGAGTTATTGCATTTTTAAAAGCCTTAGCTGCAAAATATTAGCACGTGCAAATAATCAGGAAAACTGCAGTGATTAAGGAATTTTTTTACTTTGGGAATACATGCTGTAATTTGGGGAAAAAACAGCTGAATACTGCTTTATAATTCTTGATTTTTTTTTATTTAATTGTAATTCATTTATATAATTTACTTAATTATAAGTGCATAGTTGTAATACTTCCACGATTTGTACATAAAGGAACATCAAGCATCATCTCGAAGGGCAAAGTGATTACATTTGAGTAATTTCTCGTACTAAAAATCTTAGCCTTTAGGTATTCCTCGTTTCTCCTTATATCAATGTAATTAGTGTCACTGCAAACACCTCCTCAGTAGTACAGATATGTTTCAGAAAAATAACTCTGCACATGTGTTTCAGTTCTGCCATGATAATTGATGGGCAATAACACTTGGAGTCGAGTCTGGCAAGAGGAGTGTGTATTCCCAGCTGTCCCCTGCTGGATGGGAGCAAGCAAAATGGATGGGAGATGCTTTCAGTTCAAAGAAATACTGCTGTTTGGTTATGTCACTGAGAGAAGATGAGTCACATAAAGTCTGAAAAAAAAAAAGACAGAATTGTCCACTAATATTTCTCATCATGAGTTTTAGTCCATAAATAGCCCATGGGTAAGTATTCGCACAGTGTGGCGCAAGGGTGGGACTGTCCGACTGCCGCCTGAGAGGGTGTTATGAATGTAAGAACAAAAAGGCTTATAACTTAACTGTAGAAAACTGGGCACTGGATCTCTTTGTTTTTCTGACTATTAAATTCCCAAAATAACACGGTATTCATTTAAGAGGTGGGTATGGTTTTTCCCAGGTGGCAGAGCAAAGTAATAAAGAAAGAGACTTACATCTCCATCGCTCTGCTCTGCTCTGGGTGTATTTGGAAATGCTTTTAAGAGATGAAAGGAGTAGGGAATGGGCAGAGTCTGCTTCCAGCCAAGCACAGACAGAAGGGCAGTGATTTGATTGAGCTAGGAAGAAATTATTTGTACCCAAACCAAAAAGAGGTGCAGGAGCAGTTGTGAAAATCAATTTCTTTGCCAGATTCATGCTAATGTGTTCTGCCTTACACCGATGTAGATGGAAAAGAAAGCTTAACCTTTAGATGCTTGTCAGAAATAGGGGAAGGATTGCGTGTAATGACACTGGATTGAATTATAATTCAGGCAGTGAGTTAAAACAGAGACAACCTGCTTTTATTGATGGGTACAAATTTCTTGTCTAGTGTTATATTGAATTTCTCTTTCAGTGTTTCCTCCATTTCTTCGTCTGCAAGGATTCTGATGTCTACCAGATCCATATTATCCTTATAATTGTACTTTATCTCGGTGAGTTTCCACCCCACCAGGGCCCGGACACCGTCGGGGGTCTGCAGGCTGCACATGGACTTTGTCACAAACAGCGAGTCGGGCGCTGTCTGGAGGTGGGTGTTGGGGGCTCTGAACTCCTCGATGTCTCGTGGCTGAAGGGTGAAGAGATAAACCCGACGGCAAACTTCTTTTTCCACGTTGTGGGAAGTGGAGACGCTTTGGTCAGGAACCCACTGCTTCCTTTTCACCTTCTCGAGGTACCAGACCCCGTTCTCTTCCAGCAAGCGAAAGACCCCAGGGGTCTGGGGCTGGTCTGTCCCCGCAACCAGCTCCAGTGGCTGCCATAACTGGTAGACCATCCCAAACCCACCGTCCACAATGTAGGATTTGTTGTCAAGCACCACTTTCAGCAGCAGATGATCGATTTCCTCTGCATACGCGTCGTACTCCGGGACGTAAACTTTTGATCCCAGGAGGGTGACGTTGTAGCCGAGGGTTTTCAGGACCCAGGATAAAATGTAGTTGTTTTCCATGCACCAGCCCCCGCGTTTCTTCTTCACTATCTTGTTGTAAGTCGCTTCCAGGTCCAGCTCAATGATTTCCCCACAGTGGATGCTGAGGTTTTCAAAAGGGACCGCTCGGATGTGGTGCTGGAATATATCCGTCAAGGTAGCCAGGTCTGGCTTATCGTAGGAGCCCCGGTAAGAAATTCTGGCAAAATACTCCTTGATGTCCATGCTGCCTCTGAGAGAAGGGTGAAAAAAATAATAGGTTGTGTCAGAAATGACAGAGGGATCTTCCCCATCCCTTTTAAGGGACACTCATCAGTATGGGAAGCCTGCTCGGGAGAGGAGTGGGATTTGAGTAATGGCCCTATCAAAGGCAGCTGAGTGGGAGTATTAGCGCTGAGGGAAGCCAATGGGACACTGCTGATGAGCACAAATGTTATTTTTAATTGTTTCTTTTACAGCTGTGAGGAGAAGTTCCAGCTGTGCTAAGCACATTTCAGCAGAGAGTTCCTGCCCAGCAAAGCTACAAATCTCTATAGGAAGGAACAAAAACAGTAGCAGCACCGTTTCCCCGCTAGAAATTATAGGAACTGAGACTCGCCAGATCTGAGCTGCTTTACTCATGGTTTGACTCAGCAAAGCAGAAGCAGGGAAATAAACCCTCCCAACTCTTACAGAACAATCCAGAACCTCCGCTGCAACCAAAACTGAAATAAATTTGCCCTGCTGTGATATTTCTTTCATTATTTAGGCAGCCAGCAGCAGGAAGGAGTCAAGGTTTGGGGCAAAACTACATGTTTTCAGGGGGCTTCACGTTTTCTGTCATCATTTTTTTGGGGATGCATTTGCTCCTTCAATGTGTAGTGTCCCCAGCGGCAGGTAGCTGTCCCTGGAGAAGGGACCAGCCATCACCCTCCTCATCCCAGCCGTGGCAGAAGGGCTCAGCAGAATCTGTGTTTCACAAGCACGGGGTTGGAAAGCAGCCTGAGCCCTCCCAGCCCTTGATGGTGAGCAAACAAGAAAGGGATTTTGATGTAGCCAAGAACTTCCGTTATTCCTCCCCAGGCACCACTGCATTTCTGAGAACAGAGTGATGTTGTTCAGATTTTTGACCCAAGAGGCCCCAAAATGTTCTAAAGTTCTTGTGTATGATTCTTAAGGAAAAATCCTAAGAAAAAAGCCAACTGTTCCAATGGGATTAAGTTCTCAATCTGATGATTCTACAGGAATTTTGGAAAGATACTTTCAGTATATAAACAAAGCAAGGAAAATGACACATTTCCATGTGGCAAAATATCCTGGCAGAAGCAGAGAGTGTCCTGGTTTGGCTTCCCACAATTCCTAACCTTTAGGATAGCAGTGTTACAGAAATCTGTAACTCTTGCATCACGGCCACCACCACGTCTCCGACATCCAAAAAGCAGGCCTGAATGGTCCACCATCAGGTTAAGGGCATTGGAGGATTATTCGGGGGATTCTCTTTTTTCAGCTTTTGGCTCCTTCCCAAGCTTTTCCCCAAAGCCCCAGAACTACAACTCTGTTCATTTTTGAAAACTTGGCAGAAGCTTTGTTTTTGCCACGTGAATTTTAACCCAGCATCACCGGTGAGCAATGAGCGCTTCTTCCCCTTCGTGCTCCCTTCCTTTCACTTTGCCACAAACGCATGAGGTAACTTTTACTTAAAGGGAAAATGTTAGTGGGGGGTTTTTCTGCCTGTCCATCCATCTCTTGTGGGTGTTTGTAAGTCCCTTGCAACTGTGGTATCTGAAATAAGTCAGATGGCACGAATGCCCAATCTGCTTGAGGCTGATAACTGAGTAAATAAACCAGCGTGTCTGTTACACCGAGCGGCTGAGCAACCCCTGCTCTGCTCTTACACCATTTTCTGCTGTGTTTTGTCTTCAAACAGATTTAACTTCCTGGTTCAGGAGCGCTCAGCTATCAAGATTCAGGGTTTAAAAAAAAAAAAGAGGCTTACCTGGAAAATCAGTTCAACTGCCAGTGTGTCTCCAGGGCTTGGGGGAGATGGTTTTAGGATTGAGCAAGTGGTGTGGCTGGCTGTCCTTCACCTAGCACAGGCAGGGCTCGAGGACTGTTCTCCTGCTCTTCTTCAGGGGAATGTCTTTTCTCTGAACTTGCTTTCGCCCGCCTCTGTCAGATTGCAAAAGCTGGGGAGGAAAAAAAAATAAATATTAAAAAAAAAAAAAAAAAAAAAAAAAAAATAAGGCAAAGAAATCCCATCCATCCCTTTGCCTTTCCTTGGGCCAACCCTTGCCAGTTGTTGATCTGCTGTTGCCCTGATCTTTGAGGGAGCGGGACCGGTGACCTCCTGCTCTCCCTTCTTTCACAGTAGGAGCAGAAAACCACACGTAGTGCTTTAGCAGGGTTGGAGATTGAAACAAGCGACCAATACGACTCATAGTTCCACTTCGTATGTGCTTTTTTATTA
>NW_015090842.1:6167107-6303434 GCF_001431845.1 Calidris pugnax | reverse complement strand
GGGTTTAATATTTTTCCTAGAACTTTTTTTTTTTTTTTTTTTTTTTTTAATGAGGGGAAAAAAAAAAAAAAAAAAAAAAAAAAAAAAAAAAAAAAAAAAAGCAGAAGGGTGGAGCACGAGAGCTGGAGTGAGTGAGCAAACCCAGCAGCACTGACTCAACACATGCACGACCTGGTTGTTATTAGAGCAGAGGCTGCTTCGCGTTCTCACTCATTTCATGCCTCCTGCAGGGGCTGGCCTGGGCTGTGACACAAGGGGTATTTCTTTTGTTTCAGTACCTAGCTGAATGCGCTTGGGCAGTATTATTTTTTTTTCTCCCAAGTATTAGGTTACTATTTGTTTGGAAACAGGGGGGAGAAATCCTGCATGCGTTCAGTCTGGGAAGGTTTTTGCACTGTTCCTGAAAAGCAGTGAGATTTCAGCACCATAATTTGCCCCTGCAGCCCCCTTACCTCAAATAGCACACACCAGAACGTCAGCACTGCTGTTGCTTAATTTGTTCCCTATGATTTACATGCTTTTTTTTTTTTTTATTACAGTAAATCCCAGAGAACGTAAGAAAGCACTGGGAGAGGAGTGTGTCTTCCTCCATCTTTCCCTACAAGGAGCACCTGAGGATGTCGTGGTGGTGAAGATGCTATTGGCAACGTGGGGACTATGACACAT
Source organism: Calidris pugnax (assembly GCF_001431845.1). Lineage (NCBI taxonomy): Eukaryota > Metazoa > Chordata > Aves > Charadriiformes > Scolopacidae > Calidris > Calidris pugnax. The sequence goes on along the minus strand of NW_015090842.1, from coordinate 6,302,768 downwards.
AGGGAGCTCCATCCTTTCGGTGTGCTTCATACTGATCCTGTATCTATGAACGTTGCTTGCATTTTGTCAAGCTAAGTCTCTATTAATTCTCTCATATATGCAGCTGGATTCTTTCCCGTTAGCTCCCCAACAGTAGTTGCAGTCCTTCACATTTAGTAGCAACAGCAAGTTTCATTCAAACACTGATTTATTGGAATAATTAGCAGACATAATAAATCAGACCAAACAGAGATGTCTGTGGCAACCCGTTACACAGCTCCACTCCTGTATCAAAACTTGGCTCTTTATAATCCCATCAGTTGTTTGACCCCACAAGCAAAAACCTATACCCAAGCTGAGAGGCGCTGAGGGCAATGGAGGGCCTGCCCTCACCATGCTCCTCTGGGCAGATCCAATTTGGTACAAAGAGAAAGTTCATATTCCTGGGTGGATCTTGCTGTATGTGGAATAACCCTTTCTCTTCCCACAGGGTGAGCGCCCCTCATTCTGACGAAGAGAAGCCAAAAGCCAAGCAGACAGACCTGCAGTTCCAGTGGGAACCGTACCCAAAAGAAGCCCATGGACCTGACACTCTGCGATATGTGAACAGACCCCACTGTGCTCCTTGCCCAAAATCATTTCAGACCACAGATGGTGCCACAAGCAGTCACTTGGCAAACTTGTGAAGTGATTGAGGATCTGTTCCAGCTAATTTTGGAGTCTTGTTAAGACACAAGTGTGTTCTAACCAACTAGGAGGAGCAAAACCCATTTCTCCTGGTACTCTGGTACTCAGCTTTTCTCAACTCCTCTCCCTATAACATAGTGCTGATATTGAGCATTTCTTCCCATGTCTTTCAAATTCTCTTCTCAACTCGCTATCCCGTGCTGTCATTCCTGCATCACTCTCCTTTTTCTTCCCATTCTGCACACTTTGCTCCTCAAGCCATTAAAACCACGCGCTGTCATTCTCCCCAGGTGTGCCCAGGGCCATCAGGGGGCAAAGCTCACCCAATGAGCCCTAAAGGTAAGAAAAGGCTGATCTTGACCCAGGAGCCTTGCTGGAGTCTCTTTGCATTTCATCTCTGTGCCAGATCATTGGGGCTAATTTCAGGCTTGATGGGGCAATAAACTGCAATCACAGCGACTGGGTAATGTGGCTATGGTGGGCCTACACCCATCCCCACAGCACAGAGGGCAAAGTCCAGCTCGGGCTGGTGGGGTTACGAGGAGAGTGACCGTGGGGTGAAGGTGCAAACAGGAATGTCCTTGGAAAGGACACTGCTGTCCACCTGGATGCTGTAACGCAGTTTCCCAGCCTTGGCAGGACCTGAAGCTGGTTGAGCTTTTCCCAGAAGACCCTCAATGTCATTGCACTTGCTTTTACTTATTTATTTATAAATTTAAACTGCTGACAACATTTAATTTATTACTGAAATCCTTCTCTCATCCTAACTCTCCTGAGAGGCTGCATCAAATAACTCTCCCTCCCTGCTTTAGCAAAGTATTATGTGCTGCGATGTTTGCCTGGGGAATTAAAAGCTTAGGGTGCCCTGTTTGGGGTAACAGTCAAGTGTCTGCTCACTGTTAAGCAACTCCCCTTTACAATGACCTCTGTGATGGGCTGTATAACAAAGCAAGGTATGTATTATATTGTATTATATTATATTTTAATTATATTACATTACATTATATTATATATTATTGGATGCTTAATATACAGATTATATGGCATTCTACTTAACTGCCTGGTTTCAGTAGGGAGGACAGAAGAGAGACTTTTAAAGTAATAAAACAATCGAGGTGTTTTAAATGGAATTAGTATAAAATCTTACATTCTGACACAAGGGCTGTTTCTCCCATCCTGCTGAGCTCTGGGTCACTGGGAAAGGGAACACTGCATACCCTGAGCCTTGGCTGGCTCCAACCTTTAATTTCCAAAGGGAATTTAATAGAAGTAGGCTGCCCTGATACAAGGCTGGTAAATAATATTCATGGCCTATAAACATATTCATAATGGCAGAACTCCCTCATGCTTTATATTCATCGCCTTCCTTCAGTAATTATAGACATCAAATAGCTGTGGCTACATATTTTTCCTGATTTGTTTCCACAGCATCCATCACGTGCAGTTTTGGTGGTGTCCACCCCCTGGACCGAAGGATGAGCCCACAACTATGGCAGCACCTTTTGCCCATGGGACCACAGAAGGGAGTAGCTGTGCTGGACTTTGCTTGGCTTTTTCTTGGCGAGGAAGTGACCACATCTCAATTCTGGTGTTTCCACTATCTGAGGCATCTTTCTGAGGGCTGGTGAGTATCAAAAATTATCTATCTCCTCCGCTTATCTTTACCCTGTCAATATTAGGTTTTTCACACAAGCCAACTCTGAGGGTGCTAATGCAGAGTGAGGAGACCACGTTGGTCTGTAGGGCCTTCCACTCCTGAGGGTTTCAGCATAAATCTCTTACATGTAAGTGGTCGTAATTCAGTTAAATTCCATTACAAGGGGAACAATCGGCTTTTCTACATGAATGGCTTTATCTTGTGAGGGTTTGAAGCAAAAAAACCCACATTTTAAGTAGCTGCTTTGATGAAAAACCTGCCCATACATCTGGCTGTTACTATCAAGACAGCTGTGGTGGGACACATCGGGGCGGGATCCTCACTCAAGCGTGGTCACAGCCCCGTGGGGACACCTGTAGCTGCTTCTGCCACCCCAGCACAAGGCTCCGGGGTGCATATGAGGAAGGAGAAGTTGTCTTCCATTTCACAAGCAATAACTAACGTGCTGTAGCTGCCTCCATCTCGTGGGCCACCTCTCCTGGAGATGCCAGCAGTGTTGTCAAACTATGAAAACGTTGAGGAGAAAGTTCTGAACTGTAAAGCAAAGTGTCATGCTGGTTTTTCTGAACATGCCAGTAGGTGGGTCTGCAAGGGCTGGGGAGTGGCTGGGGAGGCTCTGAGCCACCGTAGCAGTGACTTTGCTGGCATCTGGAGAGGAGGAGAGGTGGAGAGCGCTGAAGAGAAGGACAAAGATGGCAAGGAGAGCAAGATGGTGCATATGCATGACCACTGCTTGTCCTGGTAGCTGAAGAAGGGGCTGGAGGAGAAGCCAGCAGCCTGGTTAACAGCCTGGGAACCTTCTGTATCCCATTGCCCACCTTGCCCAGGGCTGCTGTGGCCAGTAAACTTTTTACCAAATATTTTGGGTCGCTCAGGCTTTTGCAGCAGCAATTTGACCACCTTTGCCCCATCCCCACTAGCTGCTTCATGAGAGAAATGCTCTCCTACCTGGGCTCACATACTTTTCCTGTTGCCCACCTGGTATGTCCACAATCCCCATGGCCATGGATGACTCTGGTTTTTCCTTCTGAAGGGTCTGGTTCAAGACAAGCCGATCAGCAGTTAGCAGTGGTCTCCTCTGTGATCTGGGGTGTGCAGGTAACTGATTCTGGAAGCAAAATAAACCAAAACTCACTCTGCCACACTCAGACACATATTTCTCATGCAGCACTTGGACATGCCAATAAGGCAGCACCAAGAGGTCAACTTGTATGGGTGGGCAGGGAGGGAAGTCCCCTGTCCCTGGCAGGGAAGGGAGCTCCTGCAAGGGGTCGGGAGACACCAGCCCTTTCCATGCTGAGTGTTTGGAGCTGTGTTGCATCTGCAAGAGGCAGCTGATGTTTGCAGTCCTTTCTTCTGTACCTGATTTTCTCCCCCTCAACTCCCACAGGCAATGCCCAAAGTGCCCTTTAACAGAGTGGAGATAAGACAGCGCCAGCAGGGTCACCTGGCAGTGGTTTCAAACAAGAAATTCAGCTCAGCAGGAACAGGATCAGAAGCCATCTCTCCTCCCCTGGGACAGAGCCAGCGACTCCAGTCAGGGCAGCCTCCTGGCGAGCAGCAAACGGTGGGTTGGTTTGGTTCTTTTCCCCTTCCTGAAAGTTCAGACCACCAAGTTATCACACACCACCGCCACTTCCTGCAATGCTGGGCAGAGTGGGTCCACCCCACCGCAGGGCACAGGGCACCAGCTCCCTCCCAAAATCTTCAGGAAGGTAGGGATTGCCTCTTGGCAGCCTCCCAGGGAGCTCAGACACCCAGCACTACAAGTGCCTGAGATTTTACTGCTGCGGTTTAACTTCACAAGAAGCGCACAGATTCCCTCCCTCTCTCAGCCTCTGGCCATTGCCCCCACTGCCTCAGAAATACCCCAGTGCTTCCCAGGTCACTGTGCAGCCACAGCACCTTTGGAGACCCAGGACGTTAATCTTTCTCTCTTCATTTCAATGTTCTATCTATAAACTGGGTATATTCTGTTTTATTGGCTTTTTGTGCAGGTAAGTGCTCCCGTGATTAACCAGTTAATAATTGCCATAATATAATAGTGTTATTTCTGAAGGGAAGCACAACACTATACCATGTAACAGGGCATCAGCATTGCTGACTGGAGCCTGAGACAGAGTCATGCTGTCAAAAGCCTATTTTGGATATTTTCCAAATGGGAAAATCTGGAAAAATTTGGGGCTATTACAGAGGTGTAGCCAGACAAAATGGACATCCATAGCAGAGCCTGCAAACAAAGCAGATGGTCTATGGGGAAATACTCAGTTGCTAAAGACTGGTTTATAATTCTCTTAAATTTCACCACATTTTCATCATTATCAGTAGCTGCTCAGTAATTATAGAGCAATGTATTTTCCTGTGCAGGGACAGAAAGGCCTCATTTGACAATGAAGACGTTATGTTGGTCTAGTCCAAAAGCGAACATAAGACATCCCGTTAAAATTAATTAGCTGTTCATCTGCAAAAATTCTGTACAGTTGCTAAACCAATATATAAAATAGCCCGTGACCTGGGCTACATGTAATTCCACCCACCTAGGTATGACCTGCCTGTGCAAAGAGGATTTGCAAGTCAACAGTCTCTATCATTATCAGGCACATAAATGCCTGGGTATTCAAACCTGTGTACCATATGCAAGGAATATTGTTGCGAGATATTTTTAGAGGAAAATACTCCTGGCTAATCAACAGGTGCACTCACAAAAGGAGAGCTCTGTATGTGTATGAATACAGGGGGAAAAAGGTAAATTCACTCAGCCCTCTGAAATGTCTCTGGGGAGCTCACATTTGGGACAGCAGAGAGCTACTGACAAAACACTTGCCGTATTTCTGCGACTGGGATATGCAGCAACAGAAAGAACATCTCAAAGGGACGTATTCTTTAATTTTCCTACATGGAAAATATCTTGGCATTATAATTCATATGTTCTCCATACTGTGATCTAATTTATATTACTGGACAACTTATATATTTATATATACGCATATATATTAGCTCTGAAAAAAAGATCTTTGTACATGCGCCTAAATAACCATTTATGCTCAGTTATGCTTATAATGAACGTACCAAGCCCCATCCTCAGCAGGGTTAAGTTGTCCTTATTCCACAACAGCCATGGAACAAGGCTACTTGCACTTGCCTGGCTTTGAGCCTGCTCCTCCATAAAGCTCCTCCAAAACAAAGCTGTTGTTTCAGTGGAAAGGCTCTCATTGACTTCAGCGGGAATTTGGATCAGCCCTTATTCAGGCAATCAGCCTGGAAACATGCAAAGCGGGACCAATTACATGAGTTCTGTCATTCCCATTACTCAGATTTTTTTTTTTTTTTGGAGGTAGGTGGGAGGGAAACCTTTAATCTCAGTGAAGAGTAGGAAACAGAGAGTTAAGAGAGCTACAGTGACAGTAAAGGAAAAGAAAAAAACCCAACTGCACCTTCGGAAAACACATATTCATTACAATGCACTAACACATCACAGAAATAATAGATGTTTGTGATGACAACATATTCCCTCTGCCCCATTGCTGAATCAGGAGTGCCATTGGGGGAAAGAAAGGAGAGAAGCTCTGGATTCAAAACGCTCCCCCAGACTTACCTTTATTGGGGTTTTTTGGCTGCATGGAGGGGAGTCTGGAAGTTGTGGGAAGATTCAGAAGCAAGAAGATGGTCCTGCAGGGCTCTTCATTGATTCTTGGCAATAAATAGCCCCACCACAAATATTACCAGTGTCAGGCACGTCCATGGAGCTGGGTGTTTACAGACTGAAAGGTTTTCCCCCGTGTAGAAGCCAAAGGCAGTAGAATAAGGGTTACTGTGGCAACCCAGACTCTGGAGCTCTTGCCTTTCCTCCCTGCTACGTGCTCGCCAGGGACACTGGTGTGACTTCTAAGTGGCACTGCAGGGACTCATGGATACACATAGACCCTTTTCACATCTGTTGTCCACCTCCCCACGCACCCACAGCTGGCACGTACAGCAGAGAGTCCTGTGCACCACGTATAGGTATATGGAAAGGGAGATGAAGAATCCACACCTGGAGCAGGAGGAGAGCAAATGGAGCAGGAAGAAGTGGCCCGTGGTTTTGCAGGCTGGCACCCTGGGCACTGCTGTACCCAAGGAGGGATGGAGGAGGAACACAGCCCTCCAGGGGTTTGGGGGGGACTAGGGGCTGAGAAGCAGGTTTTAGATACGAACAGTGCAGGGAGTTGTATGCTGGAGAGCAGAGTGGGGAAAGAAATTTACTATTGACAAGGTAAATTGTCCTTTCTGGTGGGATCTAAAATCACATTCACATCTGCATTGCTCAGCTGGGAACTGAGTGAATCTTGTAAAAAAAGAAATAAATCAAGTTACTGAATCTAATTGTCTTCCAGGAATCAAGCTATGCCAAGAAGCAGCCCTTTCCCAAAAGCCAGCTCCATGCCTGCTGTGCTGCCCCAGTGCCAATACCCACAATATTATTATTTTTTTCCAGGAAGGACTGGTTTGATCCTTGATCATCTGAACCAGGGAATGGCCTTTGCTGTCAGATGATGAACCTGAGTAAAGTGGCATCGCCCCTGTGCGTTTTCATTCCACAAGGTAAAAGGCAACTAATTTCCATGCAACGGCAATGGTGCTTTCTTTTCATCATCACACCATTGCAAATTGATGCTACATCCAGGTCAGTGTTTCCTCTCAGGCGGACGCTGAGGATGCTGTCATGCTGGAAGGTTGTCATCCGCCTTTCCAAACCTTTATTTAATAGGAGCTGTGGTATCAAATTCTGGTGAAATAGTCCTTGAAAAGTAACCACCTGCTTTTTAAGCGGCTAGAGGCATACCTCTGCTGCTCCCCCTATTTAAAATAAATAGACCTATCACAGAGAAAAGCCTACGGTTCAGCCGCACACCGTGAAGTCCCACTGAGACCAAACCCAATGCTAAATTTGTCAATTCACACTAATGTTATTTTTAATTGCTTTCTCGACGGTTGTGCTCAGAGCCCGCCCGGCGCCGGGCACTGTGTGTTGGTGTTTCACAGCAGCTCCTGCCCAGAAAACCTCCTCATCCCCCCAGGCTGGAGCAAACGGAGACAAATATAACATTGACAAATATAGTGTTGTCACTGGGGCTGGAGACCGGGACCTCAGACCCCGACAACCAATGGGAGAAAGAGCTTTCATCCCAAGATACCTTTCTGCTAAAATATCAGAGCTGTGCAAACCCTCTGGGAAGTTTCCAAGGTGTAGCAGGACTCAGCAGCCAGCCAGGTGAGCAAAGTGGGTGCAACGTCCTTTTTCCCCCGATTTCCAGCTTTCAGAGGCACCGGGTGTTTCCCAGCCCTGCAGGGAAGACAGAGTGAGCAGGTCTGTAAACCCTCCAGTGAGTGAACCCTGTCCCCTTCACCACCTGTGAAAGCACTAAGTGACCTCACCTGAAGCAATCACTGGCCCTCTCTCAGCTGTCATTTGTCAGGTCATCACCCACTTAGCAATTACTCTTCTAATTCCTGCCCATGCCAGTGTAGCTAATATTTTTCCAAATAGTGTTGTATCAAAAGGTTTACTGAAATACAGAACCTGACGTCCCACTACACATTTCTTCCTTCTCGAAAAGCGCTTACCTAATCACAGAAACCCAGTAGTTAATTTGGGCTACCATTTTTAATCAGCTCCTGTTCTGTTATTATTGCTCACAACAGTCAGAGGCAGCCATAGCATCTGATGTGCCTGAATCTGTCTCTCCCTTAAACATGTATCTGAGGCATATTCTCCAGCGGCTTCTGAAATCAGATGGTGTGAATGTATATTCTGCTTTCAGCTAATAATTGAGAGACTAAACCTGCCTGCCTGCTAGAGACTCAAGGGAAGGGCTCAGAAATTGGCCAGGAGCTTCATTCTCAACTTTCATCAAAGCAGCTCCTGAACACTTTGTCATAAGGAAATTTGACTGCATATTTATACGGCCACAAAGATACCTGGTTTAAAAAAAAAACAACCGCAAAATCAATTCACCAACTGCATCAGTTATCACTCTCTGCTGTTACTCCAGCTAACCCCACTCACTTGATTTTCATCACTTTGCAGAATGAAGAGGCACTGCCTTGCCCCATCCTCATCAGAGGAAGTGCTTCTCTTCATCATTGGCCCAGTAACACTTTATCTACTTAAGGCTTCAGCTACAGCAGAATTTAAGCCCAGCCTGACCAAGTTGGCATGACTGTGGTCAGATTGCCCATCTGATATTCAAAACAAGAAAAAAAAAAATCCGTTTTTTAAAACTATGTCATCAGTCAATCAGTAACTTAGAGTAAAAAACACTCAATCTAAACATCACAAATCCAGTGAGCTCCTACTGCTGCTGAATGCAAACCCAAATCTCGCTTTGATTCGAGATGCAAACCTGAATTGTAGCTTTGATGCCCAATTGGTATTCTCTCTTTATTTGCTTTTTCCTTCAGTGTTGGTCCGACGCTCAGGCAGAGCTGCTGCAGCACCGCATATTCCTGCCATGGAATAGGGTTCATTTCGCTCTTCTCTCCCTGGGGACTAGCATACACTTTTCAAAGCTGCACATCATTTTATTAGTTCTATTCCCAGTCTCCAAAACGTCGAGCTTCTTTATATGAATGTGCTGCAATTTAGTACCATCAGCAAACTCTGCCGAAACAGGGAGAAATACAGACCCAGCAAAGATCCCTGTGGAAACCCACCCACAGCTGGCACTTTGCTCTGTATCATCCCTGCAGCACTTTAATTCACATAATCTACCCTCATTTGTAACCCACCTCATTCCCTGGGCTCGGTTAATGATCTGATTTTGTGTGTTATGTATTTAAAATGCTGTCTAACAATAAATGTTTTATTTTCTCGCTGGTAGCACCTCTGTGAAATATTTATGATCACTAGATGTCACTGTAATTTTACTCTCTCTCCAGCCCTACTGAACCAGTGTGATTCCTGGGCTCCAGCGAGCTCGCTTTAAAATCCTTTTGAAGAATTTATTAGCGATCAGAAAAACACCCAGCTGCTATCCTGATGGAGGGTTTCCCGGGGTGGGAAGGGAGAACCAGCCTCGCTCCAGGCTGTGGCACAGTTTTTATGGGCAGTTGTCAGGTTGTCGTGGTGGGAATAATGCAAAAACGTGCAACGTCAGAGCCAAGCGCTCACACGTGTGTGTGTACGTATTACCCGTGGCTGCACACACAGGTTTCTGCTCAACACATGAAAGTCCTGTTAATTTTATGCTATTAAATCTCCCCGGTGCATGCAGCAAAACATGTGTGCCCACACTCACCACCCTGGGCTGGGGCAGTTCACTGGGGCTGGCACATCTGCAAGGCCACTGTTTGACTGCAGATTTCCTGTAGCTTTAATGACCAAATGCCCTTAAAATTTTGTTGTTGTTCTTCAACCATGCCTCCACTTCTCTCCCAAACACACAGCCCAAATCCCTTCACCATCATCTGAATGGTCCCACCTCCTTCCTTTTAGTCCAATCATCCCATTCCTACTTAATTCAGTTAATTACACTCAGAAATCTCTACAGAAGCATCTTGCATGTTTCACTCACCTTAAAAGATTTTACAGAATATATTTCTTTAAGGCCAACTCAAATCCACACTCCCTATTTCCTGAATTGTTGATTTCTCCATTGGACTCAGCCTTTGGGATATGACAATTTAAATATTATAGACCACACTCCTGCATAGGCACACATGGGATATTTTTTTTTTTTTTAATTAGAAAAAATTCAGCACTGAAATTAGTGGAAACGTTTGCTTAAAAATCATTTGTCTCCATCTGATGACATTATCCTGATCAGCAGAAAATGTCTTCACTCTGTACACTGGGGAATATGCCAAAAGCAGGTCATTCAAGAGAAATCAGTTAGCGGGTGTGCAGCACAGAGGCACCTAATGCAGTGCTGGCAGCTGAGCCCGAGGAACCAAAGCTCTTTGCTGGCATCTTTTGGTGAGCAAGGAGAAAGGTCCTAGGCCCACAGCTGTCTCCATGTCCCTGCAGTGGCAAGGGATGGATGGCAGAGCCTGGCCACGGCTGAGGGACCTTCGCAGATGGGGAAACTAAGATCTGCTGTGAAGCAGTTAGATGGAGCCGCAGCTGTGTGAGGGCTGCTGGGGTCATGTGTGCTGGGTAGAAGCTAGTTGCAATGTCTGCAGCAACATAATTGCCTGTGAACTAGCCCACACTGGTTTTGTAGAGGTCTAGTCTGGCACCAGTAGGTTTTGAAAGGGTGCCTGCTGTTCCTGTAGCAAGAGATGGGCTGCCTGGGCAAGGGCTACCACCACCAATGAAAGGCACCTTCTAGCTTGCTACTTTCACCCAAATTATATGGCTGTCCACCTCTATTAATCTCAACATCTCTGCTGCTCTAATACGTTACATTCTGGTATCGACACCATCTCACTTTTGATGAGCCTTTCTATTCAGGATTCATTAAAAAGAGCCTAAATGAGCAATAATGCTTCTGGACAAGCATTTTCTTTTTCTGTGGAGCCACTAGAGGACCTTTGCTGATTCCCATCAGGTCAAACACCATTCATCTTCCATGCCAGCCACAGCCTAAAAAGTCCTACATTTCCCTTTAATTCAGTTGCTTGGTTGAAGTGACGCAGTCCTCTCTTTAGAAACTCCCACGTCAATTTAGATTAGTGGCCAGTAGAGAGAATTATCTCCTTGTTAATTGGAGACTCATTAGTCCTGGGTTAAAGCTAATGTAGAGTCATCAGTGCTTTGCCTGGGGCAGGAGGAGTGGGTTTGGGATGTGTTAGGTGCAGCACCCCAGCTTTGCAGGCACTCACTTGACAAACTCAGGGCCCCAAGGGAGGATTTCTGTGATGGACACTTCCAATCGTGCCAGCTCCCTCATTGGGTTCCTCTACCAGGAAGGGCACTGAAAGGTCTTTCATCAAGATAACTGGTAAAAAAAGGTAAGGAGGGACAGAGAAACTGAAGGACTAAAGCAACTAACTAATGAAAATGACATCCTGGATCTGTTTTGGTATATATAGCAGACTCTTCTTAAGGATTTTCATTAATTTTCTTATTCGTTTTGAAGGGCTATAAATTACGCAGGAGCCTGATTGTGCATACACGAAAAGTGTTGAAATAGTTCAATTACAGGTGTGACAACTTTAAGCCCCATTTAAACACGGGCAACTCCCATATAATCCCTCTCCAGGTCATTGACTTATTTCAATGTAATTCAACTCAATCAGGAACCCTTTCAGCAAATCCCCACATAAACTGTTGTCAACCCAAAGTGAGGGATTGCGTATTGAGAGTTAGCACACGTTTCATTTCATCGGCTGAAAAACAGATTAATATTACATGGAAAACGGTTCAAAACAAGACTAAAGTTGTGTGGAACACCCTTTCATAAACATTACTGTAAATCATATTTTTTTAAACAGATTTAATCTTTGTTTACCCAGAAATACCCCAGAAGACTAACTTGAACAATACAGGGCTATGAATTCATAGCACAAATTAGTTAAAGCAGATGGCGAGCCTGTGTGGATGCGCTCCGTCAGAAAAAATGTGGTCATAATTGGATTTATTTTAATTCACTTATACTTTGACTACAGGAGAAATGCTGGTAAAGTTCATCACGCAGACAAGCCCTGAGGTTAGGGCTTTCAGGGAGCTGCTGGCTTTCTTCCTCTTAACTCTATTTTGAAAATTGGACTTCAATGCAAAAATAACATTGGGTGCTTATAAATGAAAGCGAATCCCCAGTCTTAAAATGCTTATTCATGGCCACATCTTGCCTCCTTAATTCACTCTGACTAGCACTTCATGCAGGCGGCCCTGAATGACATGATTCTCCCCATAAACAGCATCTCAACGATCAAAGCATTTTGCGTGGCGTGGGCTGACGCGGGGCACGGGAGGGCATATGGCTCACCTCCAGCAGCTTCAATTCTCACACACTTTGCATCAGAGAGAGGGGATGAGTTCTCCAGGAGGTGCCATCCCTGCCACGCCGTGTGGAGCTGGGGGAAGGCAGGTGACAGTCTTCTCCAGCCGCATCTGCTGCTTCTGCTGCCTTGGATGTGCTGCATTCCCACCTCTGCAGCCCGCCTCCCGTCAGGGATTTTTCCTTCCTCCGCTTGATTTGTAGGCTTCTCGCATTCCCACACAGGCTAGCTGCTCCCTGGATGGTACCTAACCATCACTTTTAACCTGAGTTCTTCTTAAAAAGATGAAGGCTTGCTTTTTCCTCCTGGAAAAAGGTGCTGGTGGTCTGAGCCCTGACTTGCCAGAGGACGCACACAGCCAGACATGTGGAAGGGGTTCACTTCTCTCTGTACTGAGCTGTAAACGGTGTAAATATAACCAGTAATTACAGGCATAGTGCCGTGCAAACATATAATAAATGCAGCTCTCTTTTCCTTATGAATTATACGTTATGGACCACCCACACCACTGGCTGGACCACAGCTATTGCATTGACTGGCCATGCCGAAACCTGCCAGCAGCATCATCACAAGCTTCAGTTTCCCTTATAATTTCCCAAATGGTCTCGTTTTCAAACTGTCCCAGCAAATGACGAGTGCGGGATGCATGTGAGCCACTGACCAGCTGCCAACCACCCGTGGCTGAGGTGGCTGGATGGCCACGGGGTTGCGTGGAGATGTGTGACTGTGCAGGCAGACGGTGCGTGGGGAGGAACGACCTGCCTGTAGCTACCCCTCTGGTATCCGTGTGTTTCACCACATTTAATTGATGCTAGCTCTTCTCTGTGTGTGTGTGTGTGTGCTTATTCTATGATTTAATCTGAGAAATACCAGCTGGCTGAGGCAGCAAACGAAAGGCTACGGTGGCATGCCGGAGTAGGGAGAGCACACCACCCCAAACACGGTGCTGCCAGCCCTGGCCCCACATTAGCCAGGCTGAAATTATTGCTGAGTTGTTGAGCAGAACCCAAGTATTGTTCCACTCGTTCATTACTGCAAAAATCAAAGTATGTTTCCCCATCCAAGGCATTCGTGCTCAGCCCTGCGCTGTGGGCAACCCTTCCCTGAGCCTGCCCTGGGGGAAAGAGCTGCCAAGAACCCTCCAATATACAGATTCCTTCCTGCATTTGTTTTTATCAAACATCTCCTCAGCCATACTTATCTACGTACCCCTGATATATATTGGCAGTAGCCTGTTCTTGCACAGACCTATGTGTTTAAACTCAAATCACATCAATCACACTCTGTGATTCAACATTTCTTGTCAAAGAACCAGCTCTACTTGGCATGAAACCAGTCTATATTCTGGCACCTCACCCCAAAGCTCCCAGCTTCAAAGAATATTTCTTTCTGTATTTTCTAATTAACGAATAATGCCGTATTACTTTCCCTTGCAATTGGCTTTTCGAAATATTTCTGTAATTGGTCTACATTTCTCTGACCAGACATCTGCAAACAAACCTTGCTGTGTTACGTTTCAGCAAACAGCCAGTCCGTGGGGACTGGTGAGCCCACAGAGAGTGGGGCTGTGGGACACAGGAGGCTGTCCTAAAGGAGAGAGGGATTGGAGGGACAAGAGGCTGTTTTGGTGACATCATTACAGGCTTTGATCACTCTAAAGCATCCCAGATGCTGGGTATGACCAGGAACATGGGGACTACAGGGAAGGGTAGAGGGACTGCTTCGATAGCTGCGTTATTCAAAGAAATTCCAGCAATATTGTCCTTGAGCAAGGCTGGGAGGTCTCTAAATTCAGGCTGGTCTTGAAAGGCTCAATATTTCCATCTCTGTTTTGTTCACAGCATGCTTAAACGTCCAGAGTGAAGGTATTCTCACCTCCCTCACACCGAATTCCCATCAGCCACTAGATGTCACCACGATTTTATTTGCTTTCTAGTCTGTAGCCAACCAGGGACCGTAAGAACACAGGAAAATAATTAATCATTATTAATAAAAAATTATTCATCTATTACAACAAGCCCAGAGGAGTGGAAAAAGCACCCCAGACTCCTGCTTTTGGGCATGCCATCTCTGAGAGCAGACAGAGCACCTGTACCCATGGATACGACTTTTAATTTGTCTCTTGATGGCAGATAGTTTCGTATCTTAACGATCCCGTTTCTCCAGCTAGCAGCAGGCTAAAACTTTTGTTAATGCCTTTATCAGACCCCTATTTAATAATCCAACCGTGCTAGCTTTAAAGTTATCCCCCCCAGCTGGTAATCCCACCTGGAGAGAAGGAGGTAACAGAGAGCAGCATCACCTGGGCAGGAAAGTGGACAAGGAAAGATTTGGGGATGAGATGAACCAAATGGCTCCACATGCAAATAAATCAGCAAAGACATTTCTGGGAACCCCCCTGCCTCCAAAATGTGTGAAGCTGTAGGAAAACAAAGGGCTCCAGTCATCGCTGCAGCTGACACATTCATTTTCATTAACCTTCACTGGTTAATGATTTACCTATAACCATGCCATTCATAATCTGGAAGATAAAGATTAGAAATTGTGTTTACGAACCTCTGAGGCTCCACTTTATCTCTCCCCTCACAGGCCCAAAGTCACGTAAAGGCAGCCCTGGGCAGAGGTGGGATTTGAGCAGCCCCCCCCAGGCTCAGGGAGCGCTGGAGCCCAACCACGGTGTCCCAACCTCTGCACCTCTGCCAGCCTGAAACGCAGGAAACCTCCCCAGAAACGTGCTCAAACATGGGATGCACAAAGCAAGTTGTACGTGCCAATCCTACCAGCCTCCCGCGGTGGGGGCACAGCCCACGCTGTAGCCATGCCAAAGCCCAGAAATCAATCTCTGCTTTTGGTGATTCTCTCTCTCTAACACTATGGAACTGGTGCTAGTTCATGTGTCTGTCCATCAGACTTGGAACCTAAAGTCTGGTATTTAAGGAGCTTAGATACTGAATTGTGCAGAATTCTTTGCTTTTTCTTAAAATTCCTGGTCTCCAACTGTTGGGGTTTTTTAACACAGATATTGTCATAGTCCTACCCCACTGGCCTAATACTAGCACAAGCCCTACTGCCTGCCTGTTCCTCTTTGGCTGTTAAATTCTCCATCCAGCTCATCTCTTCAATCAGACCATCCTTGTCCTGTTCTTCTACTTCTTTAGGTCCAAGAAGATGTTTGTGGAAGTTCATCCCCCTTACTTGCACAAAAGCCCAGCTACATAAACGTCCTTCAAAACGAACTGAGGTCAATACCTCATTTCCTAAATCATGCAGAAATTCAGCAGATCCCTGTGAGACTGTTTGGCTTTGGATAAGCCCCGAGTGGCATAAATTACTGTAAATAAGGGTCCCTTTCTGAATACATTTCCTTCAAGAGTTCCACAGTCAACCCTTAGCAAGATGAAAGTGTCCGCCCCCCCCCGTCGGCCCCGGTTAAATCCCATTTCTCTGCTCAGCACTAAAGGCAATGACCCCACAGCAGTAACTACTGGAGATGCTCATGTCTGCTTAAAGGATTGTTCCGTGTCTCCCACAGCACATACCCTTTCAATCTGAAATCCGCTGCCTTCCAAGAAAAGTCAAACACAACAGACTTTACAGCTCTGCCTGAAGACAGCTTTTTAGGTTAAGTCCGGGGTTATTTTCATTTTTCCTTCATGACACATAATATATTTAATACAAAAGAAAATATGCCTGGCTCAGAACTTCAGCTAAAGATGACTCGTCCAAAATTATCTCAACTTAGAAATATTACAACCCAGGTTATTAGTCTTAGGTTTGGTTTATGATCACTTCTTCCAGCCGTGGAATTAATTGCAGCTTGTGTACTTTCTGTACAGGAGGCAGTGAAATAGAGTACGCATTTTATCACTACTTCTTGCACAAATATAAAAAGAGCAAAGGTTGCTTATTTTAATTTCTTTCATGCAAGTATATCTGCAACTTTGTTACTTTGTAGCCTTCTACTGGTTAGGAAGTTGCTGTAGGTTATCTTTCATTTCACTGTTTTCCTCAAGGAAGTAAGTATCCCTCTTTTAGGATTAAGAAATTCATTTACATTTCAAATTACCTTTTTTGATAAAATATCTTTGCTCTGATAGTAAAACGTGTGTAACACCCAGTGGGACTGGCTGGATCTCACCTCCATAAGAAAGACAAAAAGAAGTGCATATCTATCTTTTCATGCCTTGTTTCCTGTAATCCTCTCTTCTCTCTTCTTGCTTCCCACACCCCCCTGAGCAACATAGAAAAGACTCACCAGACAGGCAGGGGAGGGGATCCTGTACCCTGTGCCTGCCCACCCAGGGACACAGCTCCCACCCGGGATAACCCCCCACAGACACAGAGTCACAAGGTCTCTGCTCAGAAATCAGAAGTTGCTCAAAACCCCCAGATTTGGAGACTGAGATTTGGAGATTTGCCTTTTTTGTTTTGTTTTTTTGTTGTTGTTGACCAGGCAGACATATTTTTCCAGGGCTTTGATTTCTTAAGAGGTGGAAAAAACTACCAAAACTGACCATTTTATTCCTTATCTCTAACAAGGGTTGATGAATCCTCCCTACACGTTGATTGCATCATCGGGTGAGAGTGGCCGTCATTGGGGTAGCGTCTGCTTCAAGCAATGGTGCTGCCAGCATCATCAGGAGCCCCAGGAGATGGTCACCTCAGCAATCTGCTATGAACTCTAATTCACAACCAACACTTCAAAAAAAAAAAACAAAAACCAAAAACATCTGCAATGGGCACAGAAGGATAACTTCTTCTCTAGTAAATCTCCAGGTCAAAAGCCTAGTGTCTCAGTGCCGGGTGGATGATAAAAGCATTTGGGGGCCAAACTTTCCATGACTGCCCCAGTCTCTTTAACGGTTTGACGTCCCTAAAGCAAGTGCCAAAGTGCTTGATGGATGCTGGGAAGGTAGGTGGTGGAGAGGACCTACCACTGCCATGAATAATGCAATAAAGCAATGGCATCTTGCTATTCCTCTGCCTTGTTAGTTTAATACCACTTATTTAACTTGTCTATTTGCATTAAGCCCAACACTTTGGACGCCCTGATGTATTTTATGATACTTTCTTACTATTGCTTTTGATGGTCTTATTTGTGATTCAGCAAATAGTGCCTAAGTAATCAATATTCTGCCTGGGTGGACATTTTATTTATCTACAGAGCCACCATATGAATTTAGTTGGTTTACTGGAGGTCAAACGCTTTTCATCTTCTCCATGAGCCAAAGAAAATTGAAAGATTTAAAGTCTCTTTGAATTCCTTTGATTAACTCAGGGAAAATATCTCACTTTTTTTCCCCCCCAAACTCAGAAGCAGAATTGTCATCACTATAAATCTACCTCATTTTGACACATTGATCTCTGCATAATGGGTAACATCAAGTGTTGGGCATAAACTGGAAGATGAAGGAAGCTTTGGGAGAGTTATGAATGATGCTGTTATCAATTATCATCCATATATACACACCTCCTTTGGGTCGGGTTTAAAAAAAAACCACACACATAAAATCAATAAGAGCTGCATAATTAGCTGTGGGGGAACCAGGGCTGGGATCCAGGCATTTGTAAATTGCACCCTTGTGGCACAAAGCACCCACACTCTATCAGCAAGTGGTACCCCAATGTTATGTACTTACACCAATATCATCCCCTCAGTTGGACCAAATTGAGACTGCATGAGTGCGTGCAAAGTCACTGCTTTCATCACACTGTTTTAAAAAGCAAGAGGAAACCTGATGTGTTTCAGACACGTGGAGGAGAAAAGAAGCTGAAGACCAGATTTTGGCTCCTTCGCACCTCCCCTGAGCAACTCCACAACTCTGCAGTGCCCCGGCTTGCAGGGCTGACAGGGACAGAGAAACCCAATGACTAAATCAACTCAATAATGAAAATAACATCCTAGATCTCTCTCATATGCTTTCTCTGCTGGCTTCTATGATTATCTTTTCTCTTTTGTAAGGTTTTAGAGTCAATTTTTAAGACTGCTTAAATGATCCAAGCCTTTTCACATAAAGTTCCATCATTTTAAATAAAAACGTGACTTAAACCCTGTTTAGTTAAACAGGGAAATCCCTATACAAATACACATATCCGTTTTGGTTACTTGCTCCTAGTTACTGTGTTTGATCTGGAACTGGTTTAAGATTAGTTAAAATAAGGCACTCTTTCAATACACTGCGATTTGCATTCGTTTAACTAAATTAATGTGAAAAGTGGGGCCAGGTTAAGCAACTGCAGATTCTTCACGCTGACAGGACTTAAAGTTGATTCTCAGTGTGATTTAGACACTACTGCCCAGGATCACAGAAACTTCAAATACACTTAGTTTAATCAGCTTATACATTATGCAAGTGAGAACTGACTTCTTCCCATACAATCATGGCCTGGACAAAACATCCAGAAGTTTGCCCCGGATGGTTTTCAGAAATTCAGACCTGAGATTATGAGAAGGCCAGGGATGCTGGAAGCGAAGAGAGAGCAAGAGCTGCTGGGGTACCACCCCCTGCGCTAGGGCAGATTCAAGTAGAACACGCCTGCACTGTGCAGAGGAATTAAAGAAATCCTTTGTATTGTAATGCCAAATCCCAGATTTGGAACAAGGAGATGGTGAGCTGCCTCACCTCCCATCCACCTCCTACCCCATCACCTCCAGCTGCTGCCTGCTCCCCATCACCTCACCGCTCACCTCCGGTCAGCCAAAAAAGTCTGGTATTCCTCTTCAGCTGTCTCCCTCATGGACTAAACAAACCCTGTTCTAGCCACAGTTTCTGATAAGGGAATTTTTTTTAGAAAGCTTGAATTATTTTTGGTGGCTTTACCTCCAGCTTCCTTTCTCCCCCTCAGTGCATCCCCTCCTTCATGATGTGCAACAAAACCAGATGCATCTTTACCTCTAAATCACTGCAGTGCTTGGACCATTATTCACAGCTCTTGGAAAACAGTCCACGTTGTTGTGAATTTTTTTAGCCTGTATCTTCTCTTCTGGTTTTCAGGAATGACAACAACAGCGTCGATAGTCCTGTGAAGATAAAGACAGATCAACACATACTGCAGCTCCATTTTAGAAATAAATTAGATTGGCTTGATATTATTTGTTCTCAGAAATCTGTTTAGCAACGTATGTTCCTGTAGACATTTATATATTGCTTAATAAGGCTTTCCAGCAACATGCTTGGTACTGATGGGAGAGAAAGAAGGAATAAAAGGGGATAGAGAGAGAAAGAAGGAATAAAGAGGGAATAGAGGTTAAGCAGGTGAACCAGTGGACCCAGGACCTGGAGGTTGAGGAAACCATGGTGGACACTCCTCCGTGGTTCCCTGTGTGATTTCAATGGTGTTCTTCAGTTCTTGCTTTGCTTTTATGCACCTCAGGTGTATTTTTCTAGAGTGCTGACATGTTTTAACCTTTGGGTCCAACAGGCAGGTGGGTGCGTGCACATCCCCGAAACACCACCCCATGGTGCTCCCCCTTTGGGCTCATTTCTACTCTCTGCTCGTTCAAAATTTCTCATGCTTCATTGGCATCACTAAATATTTACATGAGGCAGCAGTGATTTTGGCTGTGGTTAACAGGGAGTTACGCCTTTGCAGCATCTGTCAGGGTGTTTGTTTTTGTTCCTGTGCTGCTGGCTGAGCGAGCACCCACACTGCCTCCCGTGCTGGTGGAGAACCAACCCTTTCCTCATCGCAAACAGTTTTTATAACAAATTACACCTAAGAAAATAAGGATGTTGAATCCTCATTGGGTTTCCCCTTGGTGGGGAAGTAAAATCAGCTCTTGGCTTTCATGTCTCCGTTGCGACACCACGTGACACTGCTGCCCCTGCAAACATCTCTGGTTCACCTAACAGCGATGGAGGGGGGTCTTGCTGGAGCACAGGAGCTGTAGATATGAAATGCATTTGTCAACACCGCAGCAGTAACAGGAGGTTGCCACAAGGTCAAGATAAAAGTGTCCAAAATGGGTGTAACAAGCTGGCAGAGAGCAGCAAGGGAGGCCACTGCAGCTGGCAGGGACAGTCACGGACCATGTGGTCCCCAGCTCTCTGGAGGTGGCACCACTTCACAGGGCTTTTTTTATGCCCTTAGAAAACTTGAGTGAACGAGTTTCCATTTCCAACCAACTGCCAGGTAATAACAATTTGTTTACTACCAACCATCTGACACGGAGGTGCTTGGCAGCGCCGTACCAGGGCTTCTGTCAGACACCAAGCAAAAAACAGACGATCTGCCTCAATCCAATTTGGCCACGAAAATGCTTGTGAGGCATTCACAGCAGCCCTGGCCTGCCAGCAATTTGGCTCTGAAGATCTTCAACAGTGTTTCTGGCCACCTGATTGTCTGCAACTGGGATAAGATGACTGGCTGGCAGTCGAGGAGAGGAAAAAGCCAGAGAGGATTGAAGCAACTTGTGGGTGGTGTTGAGCCTTGTCTCAGCGGGCTGAAGAAGGTGACCTTCATCTTAGTAGCCTGAATGATGCTCTGACAATGTCTGGGGTGTTTTTTTAAGGGATAATCCTTTGCCATGTTGAAATAGTCTTCCACTGAACCCTTAAAAAACATCTCCTGGTGAGCTGGCTCATGGCTCCATGAATCATCAGACATTCAATCATCAACTTTTGTTTTTTTGTGAAGTCGCTATTGATGTTGTACGTTATTAGTTTCTTGGCACCTCATACTAGGCTTTCATCAAGGCAAAACGCTGATGCAATTAGCAAAGGATATCAGTTTATGCAGCATTTCACATTATCCCTCAAAGCTTCATTAGCCTCAGCAGCTAAGGCACTGGAGAGAAAATTTGGGGAAGTGCTCCGTTACCTTCTGCAGCTCAGCCCATCTGCGCTGCCGCAGCGCTCCAGCGTTCCCAGATCTTCGTGGCTGGGACAGGGAGAGGTGACAGCCCAGCCGAGAGGGTGACAACAGCCTCCATCCACCCACTCCAGCCTGGGGACCAACTCACTCATCTCACTTGGGTCGAAGCTATTGTGTGGAGCTGAGCATGTTTCAACAGCCAGAGTCAGAGAAGCCAGGGTCATTATTTGCAATGAAAAAGTAAAAATAAAACTCAGGTTTCCTGTCCTAGAGACACCCTGGAGCTCCTGCCTGCGAGTGATGCTCTGCCACCGTGGCAGTGTGCCCTGACCGACTCCTGCTTCTCCTCTTGTTCTCTACGAGCACTCCTGAGGTCAACAAGGAGTAATTGCCCCATTATTTCACAGAAAAGCCATCCACGTCATCAGGAAACAGCTGCTGGTGGGATTGAAACCTCACTTAGCAGCCTTTTTGCTGGGAAGGTAATTTGGTCTTTACAACTCCAAACACAACCATCTCTTTATACCTGTTTCACTGCATTTACCGGCAAATATTTGGTCTCCAGGTTTTTGGTGTAGTTTTGTTTTTTTTTTTCTTTTTCTTTCGGCTGAATAACTTTTATTATGTTGATACACATTGTCATCTACCTCTCTGCAACTCTGAATACAAGCCTTGCCCTTGACTGCACAACACAATGAAAGCCTTCAGGTCACAGCTTTTAGAACACTTGATATTGTTTTTTCTTTCTGGAAAGAATAAATAATGTTCGTATCGCTGTTAGCGTAGAAGAAAAAATGAAAAGGAAAAGGCTATCAGCAGCATGTCAAACAGACTGGTATTGGGCTCGGATGATTCTAAACCCATTGACTAGTTTGCACAGCTCGACACAGAAATTAGCCCAATTAGCTGAGTAATTAAAGCGCATCATCAGATTTCCAGTTATGTGCCATAGAAAGACTTACCGGGGCAGCCGTGGCCAGGTGAAACAGTATTTTCCTTGTTTGTGCCTATCACAGCTGGAGCTGGTTTGTAGAAAAGGCAGGTATTGCCCCAGTGCTGCACCTGGAGGAGAAGGCTTTGGTGGGGGGACAGGCTGGGGGAGAGCTCGGGCTGGGGCTCACAGCAGAGTAGGCTCCATCTCTGGACACCATCACATCAGGAGCTGTGAGTGAGGTTTAGTCACGTACAAATCGCTCAGCTCAACAAAAAGGAACTGTTGAATGACACTGCCTACCATATTTAGTGATCTGTAGCAAGCTTGAGTATCTATGGATTTATAGAAAACTGAAAAAAGTGAAGGAACTTAAGTGACTTGTTCATGTCTGGTATAAAAGCAGCGCTGGAGTGTCCCGGAGAGACACTTGGCTGAACGCACTCCTGTAGAAACCCAGTCCCAAGACAGTCAGCAGCTCCCCTTCCTCGCCGGGACCCCAAGCCCAGCAGCAACATGGGTTTGTCTGAAGCTGGCAAGGGTGCCCTGTCGAGGGGGTGCTGTCTCATCTCCTGGAGCTCACGTCACGGTTTTCAGGAACAGGAGGAACTCCTCCTACCTTTCCAGGATGATAAATTTGATTCCCAGCTGGCAAAAGCTGTAACAGCCCTAAGCAGAATAAACTGAACAGCTGAGAACAACGTTGTTTTCTCACCCCCTCTGCCGAGGGGCATCCCCTTTCTACAGATCCAGCAAAAACAAAAAGAAGATGGAACATATGTTCCTACGCAGAGATGGCTGATACGTCCCACTAAAACAATAACTATGTACTAAGGTAAATCCTACCTCTTATTACTTACCCTTTTTCACATCCTTTCATCTAGTTTTTAAATCTTCTTGCAATTTTGCAAGAGGTCAAAAAAAAAAAAGTAAAATGCAATTAATTGTGCTACAACGGCTTATGCCGGCTACAACGGCATAAGTTATTGTCTCTTGGATTTTTTTTTAGCAGCTTGGAAAACAGCAGGAATTAGCAGAGGGTTTTTTTAAGTGAACTGCTCCATTTAAACCGACCGCATTATCCAGCTTCCGTCTGGCTTCATGCATGAAAACGCCAGCAAGCCCAATTGCTGGGCTGGGGGTGAGGACAGCCTGCTGGTAGGGACATCAGCACGGGACTTTGGAGAAGTGCAGCCAGTTCCAGGTCGCACGGCAGGCGTACGGTGTGCTCAGGTACACCTTGTACAGCCAAGGGTTTGGAAGCCATCACGGGCCTGACGATGCAGATCGGTGCCCCGACGGGACTCGGGGGCAGGAGCTCAGCATTTGCCTCTCCGAGGCACTGAACCACAGGTTCCCAAGTCTCATTAACGTATTTCAAAATGTCGGCGTGCTCAGACCTTTAAATTAATTGGATCTTAAATTTAATTAGAAGACCACTTTAGAAGATCAGGTAGAAAGAGCCCTGTGTGCCCCAGTGCACACCATGAAGCCTTAATGTATGTGGCAAGGTCAGACCATTCCTTCAGCTGCCTGGGATGGGAATACCCAGGAAGAAAACAAATCCCACTCTCAGCACCTTGCAGGGGAAACACTGGAGCTGCTATTCTCTTTTCTGAATCTCACAGCCCGGACAGGGAACACAGCTTAGCTCCACCAGGACTTCTAGGAGCTCTCCTATTTCTGGTTTTTCTAAGTAGGTGTTTCAGCAGTATCTGTTAGCACCCAAAGTTCACACCTAATTCACTCTCCTGATCCAGCTGAGGGCCCCTCTATGACATAAAGCAAAGATTACTTTACTGAGAAGTCCAAGACACTGCCTCAAACTAGTGGCTAGGCTGGCTTTGGAGGAATTACTATGTCTGATGAGATCATCCGGGTGCTATCTTCAGCTCTCCCTTCCCTCCACACCCTGTCCATTCAGTCCACGACAGGATCCTGTACATCCAGACACAGAAGGGCTGAGCCTCTCCTGTTGCCATCTGGGGAGTATCTTCAGGAAGAGCCCACATCATTCATTACCTCACAGACGGCCAACCATCCATCGCTGACTACCCTACGGCCATCTTCACAGACATCCATCACTTGTGGCCAACCACAACGTTGAGACGTTGAAGCTGAGTGCCATTCCTGCAGGACAAAGAGGATACCAGGCACTGCAAGGATGCGATGTGCTGTAACTTCCACCCTTTTTGCCTTTTCAGCTGTATTTTCATGACAGATGGCAGATTGCAACACGACAGTAGCATCTCCTGCTTAACTGCAGAACAACTTGCCCTTCTGGCTGCATAAACTCCATCATCGTACAAGCCCTCGAAGGCAGCTGCTGCAAAATCATGGAATATTAAGAATATTTCTCTGAACCTCTGCAGAATTGACAAAAATTGTGTTTCTGGATAAGATTTGAGAGAATAAAAGTCAGTCATCTAATTAAGCAGCACAGCCAGGCAGTCTCCTAGATAAAGAAGCAGCAAACGAAGTTTCAAGGTGTAAAATTGAATCTGCCTAGATGGACTGAAGAGAGGGATGTAAGGGCTCCAGAGAGAGAGATGCACTTTAATTAATGCACTCTGACAGGGGTCTCTACACCAGATACAGCCTGAGGCATATTATGGGCACAAAGAAACAAACTAAGAGCCCACAGTCATGAAAGGATTAGGTGAGGAGAGAGCTGTCTCCAGTTAAACCTTAATATCAGTAAGCTGAGGCAGTTTTTCTCCTTTCTTCATGTTCACTTTGGTGTTTTTTTTTTTAATTCAGACCTATGTTGTCTATTTAGACATACGAACAAAGAGTTGAGTCCTGCCAAGGGGCTGATGGGCTTCAGACCTTTCCTGCTTCCCTGGTGAACATTAGATGACCACGAGATAAGAAGCTTCTGGTGTTGGGGTTTGGCTTCCTTCTCTTAAAATGCTTTTTGATGAGAATAAGCAAATGAGGAGCCCTGGCAAGACTCTGGACAGCCAGCTGCATGCACATGAAACTGCAGTGGTTCTCATGCCCAGAGAGATTTCACAATTTCTTCTGAATGGTGCATGAAATATGATTTCATTTCCAAATTCAAGCCCTGTATTAGGTTGGGTTTTTTTCCCCCTTGGCTTTTGTTGTTTGCAAGGATTCAGATTTTAATCAGAACACCCTGTGAATCCCATTCTGAGTATTTCTGGCAGCGAGCACTTACTCAGGATGAGAATGGTGGTTGCCTCAGCCCGGTGAGTTCAGCGAAGGAGGGGAGGCTGAATGGTTGGCACTTCTCACTCGCCTTAGCCCAGAAAGAAAATTTGCAGAGTTAATTTCTGTTCAAACTAATTAAGGCCTTAACTTGGGACAGCGTGTATGGCGCACCTGATTGCAAACCACCTCCGTGGCTCACTCAGATTGGCTCTTGCTGGTTTTATCACTGTGTTTACATTCATGGAGCGCATAAAACTAAATTTATTTTTTTTTTTTAAAGAAAAAGAAGCCCAGACTTGCTCGTGGCAAACAACTACCTAGAGTCCCATGCAGACAGAATTATTTGCTGCAGGTCTGACACTGCAGCAAATATCAGCTGTAATATCAGCAACTGGACTCACATCCAGTTCCAAAAATGTGTATGAGGACAACGACGCTGCTTTTATAAAAACACCACAGCCTTTCTACAAAATGCATGACCTCGAAGCTGCCAAGTCAGAGACCTCCCTCTGCTTTCTGGAGACGTCAGATTATTGCACCAGTAAGAACCAGTCTGGTTGGGTGCAGTTCAGTATTACCAGGTTAAGCCCTCGGTACCCCCCTGCCCATGGGGGTCATGCTCACCAGGACAAGGCCATCTCCTGGCTCCTTGGAAAGGCAGCATTAGGTTTGGTGGGACATGTCCTGCAGCTAACTGAATCTCCTGTGCCTGGCATTCAGCATGCCTCGTTAGCTCCCTCCTGACAGCTCCCCAACACACCAGGATGCGTTCCCTCGCTTCCCATCGTTTTCACCTCCATCATTGGGAGACAGGAACCATTTCATCTGTCCTTCTTGGCAGCACACATGGAGGTGACTCCTCCCCAAAACACTAGTCTCCCCAAATGCAGCACAGTCATGGAAATCCCTGCTCTTCCTCCCGTTCTCCAGCTGGTTACCTCCACTCCAGTCTGACTTGCCTCATCATCTACAACAGAAAAACAACTAAATCACCTGCTTGTCTCCCTGTTAAATCTTACAACAATTAGATTATTGGAGTTAAAGAGACCATAGCTCAGCTGCAGAGGAGATGTTTGTGTTGGGTAAAACTAGCGTGACTTCTCAGGATCCTTGGGATTATTGTTTTTTTTACCAGTGTGTTGTATCTTTCCTCGCAGCCCAAAGCATCTCTGTAGGTGAGAGGATTTGTTGCTAGAGTTCAGGTGTCAATATGCTATAAATATTTAGCAAAGCGTAGTAAATTGTCTAGTTAATATGCCAGCAAAGAGCTGCTGGCTCTGATTGCTGTCTAAACAGAGTTATCAAAGCCTTCGCAGCCGAGCAGGCAGCAGCATGTTTTGCTGTCTGAAGGGGGATTTTTACCACTGAGTGTTGGGCAGCAAAGTCCTACCCCCTGGTCCCTGTGAGCACCAGCACCGAGGTGCCAGAAACATGTTGTTGTGCCCAGCAACACCTATTTTTCACTTTTTACCACTGGTCCCAAGTCACACTGCAGTCTCTGAATAAATCAGATCAGAGAGGAAGAGGAGCTTCAGCTGGTTTGGGTTGGAAACGGGTAGAAAGCTGCTCACAGGAAAAATTAGCAACCAGTTCCACTGCCTAAAGGGAATGGGATTGTCCAAGTCAACCTTGACACAAGTGGAGAGGAAACAGCTCGATGGCATGGAGGAGTCACAGGAGAAACAAAGTACTGTCACTAATGCTTCCCAAAAGATACCAGCAATATTTGGAAAGGAGAGATTTCTGTGATGTCGAAACAGCTTGTGTGACAACCCATGGGGAATCCCAGTTCATTAGCGTAAAAATTAAGACACTTGACTTAAATGCTCTGGTATTGAAAACTTAATTAGCACACCAGGAATTTGTTACATGTAGAAACATCCACTAAGAGCCAGGAACAACCCAGGCTGCAATACAGCTTCAAAGGATTAAGGAAAACAAGCCTGAAGAGCTTTCATTTCTCTACGGAGACATTTGTTTTATCTCCAGGGGCTCCCGCAATAGCGACACGCGTTGGACGCTGCCCCCGACCCTCCTGGTGCCCAGGGACCCCGCAGGCATTGCTGGTGCTCTGGCTGCCTCCCTGCCAAGCTGCACCCGGGCCCGTGGTGTCTCGATGGACGAAGCCTAACTGCCCATTCCCCATAGGAGAGCCAACACGTACCTTCACTCCCAGTGACTCCACTCCCAAGAGATAAATACGCTCCAGAGCTGTCAGATGGAGGCAGCTGTAACACAGCTCTGACGTGCAGGTGTTGTCCCCCTTGAGCAAACAGTAGTAATGTCACTCTGGGAAGAAAAAGGCCTGTGTAGGAATATCACATGGTCAGGTAGGACCTCGCCAGGTACCTCACAGGTGCCACCCACCATAGCAGAGCCAGAATCGGTCTTCCAGTGGCTGTCCCTTCACGTTAGCCATAGCAATGCTGCTTCCATTAGATTCATTGCTGTACACCAATAGCAAAATAGTGAGAACTTCCCAAGACCAGTCCAAATCAAGACCAAGCAGAGGCTCAGGGGAACCAGATTCCACAGTGCCATACGTGACCCCAGGAATATGAGACCATCAGACCTCAATAAAGGGGCAACCACAGGCAAACCCTATTCCATCAGCCCCATTTCCCTCCTCACACTGACCAGAACAGAACATCCTCTTGAGCTGACCAAGTACTATGAAGTAAGAGGAGAAACCCAAAAGCAATGCCTACTTTCAGTGGATACCAGGAAGTTGTGCAAAAGTTTACAGGGGAGACTCCAGAGGCATCTGGCACTTCTAAGCCATTTCACTCTAAGTGGTTGGACTGAGTATTTTCTACAGGCACTGGATAGGTTTATTGCAGTAAGATACACAAAAGGTCACAAGAGCCACCCCTCAGCTCACAGAGTCAGGAAACACCCCTATAATCCTTTCCTCATACCGAGAGGCTCACCTCTTAAGTCATTAATCCCTTAAAAGACAGACAGCAGGGTGCAGACACTGCTTATCACAACCGAAATTCTCAGATAACTTTAGGGTGAAGGTCCACGTTTCCTCCCTTTTTCACAGAGGAATTCTCTGTTGCTTAGCAATGCTTTCAAGAGACTTCAAAACAAACGTACCAACGAACATGCAAACCCAAAATACTCACTTTAGGCAGCCTCCTGTCCCTCCACACAGCACTCCCCACTGCTGCACCGGTGAGGACACCACCTCTCCCCAGCCAGGACCTCCCTTTATCTCCATTGCACAAAGCAATGGTTTGTTAGATTTCAGCTTTAAGCTCTACCTGGTAGATGGCACATCCATCACATCGCCCTCCTTGGTGCTTAGGTCCCCTTTGCTGCCTGATGCTCCAATGCAGGGACCACCACTGGAGTCGAGCTGCCGTGCTGCTACTCCTTGGACACAGCCATCCATTACCACACACGTGCCTCTGTCACCACGTCCCATTTGCTTCTCCACACCATATGTTAAACCAGTAGGCTGAGCAGAATCATTTATCTTCTTGGTTTTAATATCTATCCCTTTTTATTATTACTATGAGCCTTTTTCTATCCTTGAGAACACCTGAAAAATGTGAGGGGAGCAACGGCACGGCCCAAAGTCATGTCTCTGGGCCACTGCTGGTCAGTGGCTGGGTGCCTTTCTTGGAATACCTTTTTGTTGTTGTTTGTGGGTCTTGCATTTCTTTTTCTTCCAAGAACACTGCTTTCCAGTCTAACATCTAAGGCAACCCATTTGCAATCACAGTGGCAACATTTGGGGTGAAGGGATATAAACAACACTGTATTATTGCACGAACATGCAATTCAAATGAGGCCGTGAAACAGCCAACTCCCAACATGAACTTCTAACACAATTCTTCATAATAAAACATTTTCCAAAATGCCATGTTTTTAAGCCTTCTATTCCCTTAATTCATCTATGCCAAGCATGCAACATGATTACCTTGCTGTACATACATTAAAACACAATAATTGTATCATGTTTGCTCTGTTTCCCCCCATTCATCTTTTTAATTAAATTAGCCCTTTAGGATTTTGTCCTTCAGGCAGTGAATTGAGTTTGCTTGAGAAATAAAAGGCATTAAGGTGCTTTCTGAGATATGCAGAAGCCATAACAGTGATTTCTAGCCCTTTTTCTGAAAAGGTAGGATTCGCCAGCACACAGCAGGGGCATAAATCACCCTGGGGCCATTCTCAGATGCACATCTTCTTCTTGTTTGCTTTGTTGGCGGTGTCATACACGCATCAGAGATTTCCACATGCGCGGGTGGACCGGTGTCAGCGCTTGTTGCTGACAGTGCATGCCCACAGGAAACCGGGGACAGACACAACGCCTACTTTCACAGATTGCTGCTGTGGAAATTACTATGGCCAAAGGGCAATCATTTTTTTTTTTTCTTCCATTATGAAACAAAGTACGGCGTGACATTCTTTCCCCCAAAAGAAAGAGAGCAAAGAAGTAAACGCTGACAGACTTGTGCAGACTTAGCGTGGGAGCACTGATGTGCATTGTCCCACTGCCAACATCTCCTCATTTCCAGGGATGTGAAAACAGGAGACCAGGTTCTCCCATTACGACCCAAAGCCACTGAGAGCAGGTAAAGCTTGGAGCACCCACCCCATCCCTGCTGCAGCCCCTCGTGTCCTAGCAGGTCACCCCATTCATGTGGGATGGGGTGCTAGAAAATTCAAGCAACGGAAGTAAGGCTCCAAAGTCATTAACTTTATCACAGTTTACAGTCTCTTAAACAACACTTTTTAAAGTCAGGTGTTGAAAGGGGTGGTGGAAGAGGTGTGGAAGACAACAGATAGGCTAATATGACCCAAGCATGATGTGCCAACGGGGCTGAACCTGCTCGAGCCCGTTTCCTGAGCATCACTGTACCTACCTCCCTCCGCTGCCATTTTACTTGCTTTAGATCTGTCACTCTCACACCCCTTAATCTTTGCTTCATCTTTCAGCTCTTATTTTGAAGTTTGAAACACATTGTTTTATACCACAAAGGGAAAGTCCCAAATCCACAGGGGCTGGCTGGAAACATGGCCGGGATGTGAAACCGTCGGAAGAAAAATAGTCTAATTAAGAGGTCACTTCTGTAAGTCTCTGTAGAAAGAGCTACACACTCTGCACCTCCTAGAGCTCTCCCTAGTTATCAGACTAGTGGCAAAGGCAGAGCTGGCCCCACTAAGATTTGAGAGCCATCCTTTGACCACTGAGCCACCCTTACTTTTCTCACTCACGGCTGTTAGCGAGATCCAAATTCTTAGCTCACAGGACTAGTTTTCTGTTCAGTGCTCTTTCCGAAGCTAAAGGCAATACAATGAAAAAGGATACGAACTTGGATTGTTTAACCTACATATTCCAGGCATTAAACCTGTGGAGGCAGTTTATATCATCGTAATTACTTTCATACAGGTTGTTAAAGCCAGATTCATTAGCTTAGGTTACAATGACCTATCCAACATGCTTAAAACCCATTTACCCTATTAAATAGATTTAAAACTCTCCTCCTTTCATGAGATGTCAGTGATTCTTGATTTATGATTTGGTCATGCTTTAAAAATAAAAGCAATTACCTCTCTTACTATAGTAAAAGCCCACTGTCTCAAGGTTGCCACAATACATCTATAATTGAACAGCAACAGCTCTAATCTTCAGCTTGGATGACAAAAGCATTGGCTATTGAAATACTGCCTACGACGGTGTCTGCATTCCAGGGAGCTCTACCTCAGCTGACAAGTTTGAGCAGGAGCAATTGCACCTCAAGATCCAACGCATCGGGTGTTTCCTGGCAGCGGCGATATTTTCCATTTACGTATCCTAACCCTTTTAACAAAAGAAAAAAAAAAAAAAAACCACAAAAAAAAAACCAACCAACACCCTCCTGTTAATTTCATTGCAAGAGCCAAGATCTTTTGTTTGAACGCTTTTCCTTTGAAGCCTGCATGAATTTTATTTCAAAGGAATTTTCTTTGAGCGTTCCTAGAAATATGATGACTCCACGATGCACAATACGCTTGGGCATTGCATCATGTTGGGAATCCAGCTGGCTTACAAAACACAGCCATAAAAAGGCTAAACCAGGCAATGTTTTGTCCCAGGAAGGATCCCAGAACCAGTCTCTTTAGGAAAAATTACCAAACTCACATAATTATCCCAAATGTGCTGTAAATATTATTGATACACAAGTGGGTGCTGATGGCCAGAGGTGGACTCTCCGATTCAAGTGACTGAAGTGTGACCCATTTTACTGCATCTGAGCTATGTTGTGCTCAGATTGGTTATTTTACAGCAAACTGGCGCGTTTTGACATCACTGAGGTCTGAAAATTTCCTGGAAGCCTCTCCTTGGTATAAAGAATACATACAAAAATCATAAACGACTTTTCTTACACAACTATAAACAACAAACCCTTATACACAATAGGGGACACACTCATAGGAACATGGAAGTTATTCCCTCTCTTCTCAGGACAGCAGGGACTCAAACTTGCCAAATCTGGGATTCTCTAATATTCATGCATATCTTAACAGTAAGAAGTTGTTTTACCAGTCACATAGCTGAATTTTAAATACATTAATTTAGAAATAACTAAGCTTCTCCTCATGCTTAATAAATTTTAAAAAAAGCAACTATTCCCTTTCTCCCCGTCCCTGTTTTTGGCCTCTACCGGTGAAAAAATGGCTTTAAGATTACTGTATGTATTTGATGCTATGTCGATGGCTTTAGCTTGAACAAAGTTGTGTATAATTCTTATCAAGGCAGCATAAAACAGCCTGAGGCAGAAGGGGCTGCTCAAGCTCCTAGAGAGCTTGAAAGCCCTTTTAGGACTAATCCCTGTCCCCACAAGGGTCCGTAACCCTCATTGACCCAGAGCTCCTCACTCTCCTACACCTCAAGTTTTATCCAACCCAAAACTCACTGTCAGAGCTCTCATTTGAACACACTTTAAACTGTCACAGCCCTTTTCCTTACCTCCAGCCACACCGACAGTCCCACACACTAACGCTTCTTGAAACGCAGAGATGGTCCTTTAATAGGTGGCAACCAAGACTTCCACACTGTGGCTTTCTGCCATGGCCAGCCAGTGACATAACCACAAAAACACCTAATATTTTGAGCCTCTTCCCCAGCTCACAGTGCTAGAAGCACATATTAGATATGGTTATAAAACCAAAATACTTTATAACTTACCTTTTGTCTCATCAAATCTACATGTCTTAAAATCCATTTTCACATGAAGTAAGAACAGATGTCAGCCAGAGGAATAAAGGCAAAGTAGGAGAGAGGGAGCCCCGGGACACCAGCCAGGGATTCACTTGGTAAAAAGCCTCCAACAGCATTTACTCTTGGTCACAACCTGCATTCCAGAGGCTGGATCAGAGGGACGTGTTTAAAATCTACTCTTTAATCATGATTTCTGCAGCACATAACCCCTTTTAAACTATACACATGTGGTTTTTTTAATGTATACACTCTTGATTAGTGTGGGGCATTAAGTGAGATTTCAGAGCATTATTTATTAACCCTTTTCTAGGGCTACAGCCAATTTCTCAGATGCTTTTCTTCACGCCATATGCTTTTTGTAAGAAATGTTGTCTTAGAAAACAGGCTCAAATAATGGTCTTTAGTTTGGGGTTTTTAATACATCGGTTTCCCCTGCTAGAACTAAACATCCTCTCTTCCCACCACTAAACCAGCTTTGTATTAAATCAGCCTTTTTAGTAACCAAAGGAGCACAAGACCTAGACATTGGTCCTTGAGAGCACAAGCTACCACCAGCGTTAGCATCCACACGGGTGCATTGGCCACAAACACCCACAATTTATTCTGCAATTCTCCCAGTCTCAGTTTGGATTATTTGCAGTGCAAGCTATTAGGAAAAGAAATTTACCTCTAATGCTACAGCCCATTAAATGACACATAATTCAATAATGTGTTACAACAGAATTATCTTTAAAACACAAACTAAGATCCCTATAGGAACAAAACAATAACAATCTTTGATACCACAATTATTTGAGACTTGCTAAAATATCTTTGTAGTTAGGTGAAGAGATGCAAAATGGCTATTTAGAACACAAATTTCCAGGGAAATAAAAGTAAAAAAAAAGAAATTAAATCAAATCTTCCATGTAGATGCCTAGTTTAATATGTCTGCAACGTGCAAGACAACATACCTATTAAAAAAGTGAAGGGGAGAAAAACATTTACATTTTATAACCACAGCCAAATAACAAAGCAACAATTAAAGATTGTTATGAACATTGCTACACAAAACAGCTAGCTGGCTGTTAAGAACAATTTTGGTCGTATAATGCAAAATGTGCCTAAGGGCAAAATTCCAGCCCACCTAAGTTACACCTAAATTGGGTGTCAAGTGAAAAACAACCACCTCCGTCCAAGATGGAGATGGAGATAGGGTAACTGGCAGCAAGCTCCCTCACCCTGAAGGCAGCCAAAATTCAGAGGTTGCCACCCAGCACATCCCTGGCTCCACACCCACCTTTCCTTTCAGCTCACAGGCTGCCTTTGAGCCGTTGGGGTCCATGTCCTGCCCAAAACAAGGCACCGACTGCCACTTCATCCCCTTTCCCTGGAGAAGGTCCCCAATCACCTTCCTCCTCAGTGGTCTCCTACTGTGGGAACAAGGGCAGCCTGGGAAGGGAGGGGCTGTAGCACCAGTCCCCAAAAGTACAAAGGGTCAGATGAGACAGAAGAAGTATCACTACAAGCCAGTTACTAAATCTTTACATTTTTTTTTATTATGCACTTGTGCTGACAAATTAAAAAATTGGGAAATAGATAAAGGAAGAAATGGGAAGAGAGATAGAAATAGTCCCAGATTTTCTGAGTGAAAAACATTTTTGGTCACACTTTCTGAAAAGAAAAGCAAAAGTCTGTAATGAGGGGACTGATATAAACTCACAAGGAGATAAGCCTCAGTAGCAAAAGCAATAATCATGACAAAGTTTACAGGACAGGAGGATTTCCACACAGGGCATGAATTAAAATGGTGGGGGAAGTCTGCTGAGCATCCCCTGGGCACTCACCGGAGTCTTGCACTGATGTAAAGATGCAGCAAGAGATGGAACAAGTACTACAGATGCAAATTAAATTGTGATTTTGTTCAGTTGACGGCAAGAGCACATCACATGCGTTGGATTATGATAGAAGACTAGGAGTTGCTCAGAAAGGAAAGAAGAGTGCATCTACATTTAAAGCCCAGAATGTAATGACTTTGAATTTTTCATCATCAGAAAAGCAAGCATATTGTCAGAGCAAGGCACAGGACAGATGGCCAAACCAGGGAACCCAGGAGAATGAGGCTTTCTTTCAAAATATCACAGACTTTCAAAGCCTGAGGATGTGATGGGAAATGCAAAAAGGGAGTGGGAAAGGAAAAATATAGGCGAGCTGCCCAACTTGGCATCACTGAACATTTTATGGTACAGGGCACAGGGACAGCCAGCAGCAAGGAGGGCACCTGATGTTCCTAGAATGAATTTAGGGAAGAGGAGTGACCAAAATCTGTCAGAAGCCAGATGCTGGACTCCAGTAATGCCAACCTGAAGGCTCGCTGATCTTAGAGGAGTCAGCACAAACTCTCCCCAAAGCAGCAGGCGACACTGGAAGGTGTCAGGAGAAGAGGGCAAAAATGTGAGTTCTTCATAAGCCCAGAACTGAGTAAGGAATTGTACAAAAAGCAGAACTGAGATCAGAGTTTACTAATAATTAAAGAAGCACAAGCATATACAGGCAATGTACAGAATGACCAAGACAGTCATATCAAATTAGCAGCTGATATACTTACTATTACTTTTTCTAATACTGTAGAAAGGAGATTGTTCGCTTCTTCGTGAAGGTCTTGATCTTTGTTCATTTTTCCCCCCACCTAATCTACGTTGCTTAGTCTAGCAAAGAGTACACATTACAAACATCACAACTATACTTCACAAAATTTTGGGGGAAAAACAAGGTCAATCATTTCTCAGCTCCAACAGCAACAGAACCAAAAAAAAAACCCATCGTATTACGCTGAAGCTGCAGTGAGAAAGATTTCCATTAGACATTGCTAAATCTCTCCAATGATAGCAACATATGCAACTCCTTAGAGTGCAAGAAGGCTGTTAACTCTCAAGGTTTTTTTTTTGTTTTGAAAAACAGGTTCTACATCTCTGTGTGTTGGTGGTGCCTTTTGATGCAGAGAGGAACTGTATAATCTCAGGAGATACCTTACACAGAAGGCAGGATTCAAAGACATCACAAAATCATTGGAATTCCTCCAAAGATGCCCCATCTGGGGATAGCTTTCTATTTCTGTTTATCCACTGCTTTTCCTGAACATTACTCTTCACACAAAGATTTACCTCTGTTTGTAAGGCAGCGTAAATGGAATTTAGCAAATACAGTACAATAAATAGCAGTGTCTTTAGAAGAGTTTTTCCCCAGTTATCTCCTCAAGCAAGACAAACGCTGATGGATACCTTAGAGATTCTTGCTTTCAGCTTCTGCTGTTCTCAGCGCCCTTGGGACAGGCTCAGTACTCAGCATCTTACCCATGAAAAAGTCATAGAACCAGAGGGGAAAGTAGCAGAAGATGCAGAGGGGCAGGTAAGCCCCTTTGCCAGGGGTGTACAAGCCGTGGGGTCTCTTGGCCAGCAAGGCGTGCAGGATGGCGCTCAGCACAGGGGAGAGGTCGGCATCACAGTAGGCAGGCATGTGCAGGAGGTAGCTCTTCAGCCCCAAGAGATAGTCCTCACCGTAGTCTTGCCTTGTGTCTGCTGGGAGGTTCTCCATCAGCTCCTTTTCTTGCTTACCCCACAAGTCGGATGTGCCTTGTATACCTGCAAGAGCAGCATCACAGGATAGCAAGTGGGTTTGGGGCTGAATTAAAAAAAAAAAATCATCTATAATTAATAGTGAGCTGTTCTCCACCACCACCCCGGTTCACAGTGCTCATAAACTAGGTCAGTGAAGAACAAAACAGCTGGTTAGCTGAGAGGGCTTCTACCCGGAAGAGAAGGGAAGGGAAGGCACGAAGCACAGACTACACAAAAAACATGGGGTTTATGCATTGTTTGGTTACCAGCTGTACCTAAAAAGGTGCTCTCACAGCCAAGTCAGCATTTATTTATTTTCCTCCTTCTCCCTGCTGAGGGGAAAGCTACACTCACGAGGCAGAGGCAGGTAGCATGCAGAGCTGGAGGGAGCATCTCTCCCAAAAAACACCAATCTTAATTTCCATAACCCATGTGAAAAATGGGGGAAAAAAAATTCTGACTGAGAATCACCGAAGGCTCTGTTTGAGGATGCTGGACTACAGGGAGAGAGGAGAGGCAGAAAGCACTACCCAAAATGTCAAACACCAACCTGTTCGGAAGCCTGACGGATGAATTGCAGCAACTTTAATTCCCCATTTGGAAAGCTCTTGCCTCATTACTCCAGAAAACATGGACAGAGCTGCTTTTGATGCACCGTATGCAGCATACCTCGGTAGTGGAATGCCTCCTGCAGGAGCAATATAAACATGATAAAACTCAACGGCAGCTCTTTCCAGCCTTTATTTTCGTGATTTAGAAGGAAGATTATAGTGCAACCAAAATTATGCGTCTCTCACTGAGGTTAAAGACAAGTCAGTGAGGGAATCATTCCTTTCTGGAGGTTAAAAAAAAGTGAAAGTTGTAAATTAGCAGTTGCTTATAGCAGTTATGCTCAGTAACACCTGATAAGACACCTTGTATGGCAGAAAAAATAAATTGTATTGCATTTAAGGGTAAAAACTACTGAAAATTATGACTGTTGGTTTCAGAAACACAGATAATGTTTTAGTTCATATAAATAGTGAAGCAATAGTTTAATGCCGCTGTTCTTGTCACTGTAACACGAATTTCAAGCTCCTACTATAAACCACAGTTACAACAGGGTAAGTAATCTCAATCTTAGCTTTATAAAGCCAACTTATCTTCCAGTTCTTTCCAGCTAGTTTCAGAAAGACCAGAGACAGCAGAGCAAAACCTCTACAGATAAACCAAAGCTGGAATCACACCACCCAGGCAACAGGGCTCTCCGAGACCCATCATGGAAGCAGATCCCTTGCCTGGAGTTATATCTCATCTCTTCCAGTCCCAGCAGCATTTTTTCAGATGGAAAAAAAGATAGAAAACAGCCAGTATTTTTCATTAATTTAAAGTAAATCCATATGCTTACAAAACAAAAGCTTCCAGAAAAGACTCTCTCCCAAATACAGAGATTTCCTCTGTTCCATAAACTGGCAGACTGTCATTTCTTTAGAAAAATCCAAAGACGCTTTGATTTGAACTTCCCTTCTTCAGCTCCCCACCTCAAGATTTCTCCCCAAGATTGGTGTTATCCCCGCACAGAATATCACTGCCAGATTTAGGGGTCATCACAGCCACCATGGGCTGTGTTGACACAGCGGTGAGGAGGGAACAGAATGGCCAACCCTTCTCCTTGGGCCACACAACACCTCCTGCCTGCATAGCCAGTTGGGCACATCCTCTGGCACGGCCTCCCTTCCACACGTTACACATTTATCTCCAGGTATTCGAATCTTTTAATAGAAAATACTTCAACACGGGAATTTTCGAGTAAGCCACTGGTGCCATTTATTGGGTTTTGTACCACAACGACCAAGGTATCACGGGGGCTTCTCACGCGGAGTCATCCCTTTGAAGAACTCAGGCCAATTATATGTTAATTATTCTTCTGTATGCATCTGAATAAGTTTGAGTTCCAATTGGTTTGAGCCAACTGAACCGCGTACTCTTTCCCTCTGAGGTCAGGCTAACCGAGTCCAGTTAAATTAGCTCTGTGCAGACAGGAATAGATTCGGCACAACGAGACCTCACTAACCTTTTCTGCTAATGTTCTACCAAAGGACCCTCAGACCCTGCGTTAAGAGGAAGCTATTTACCCAAACCAGCTCGTGTGTGAGAACATCTGCGCGAACAGCTACAGTTTAAGCAGGCTCGTTATCAACTCCTGTAAGGGCAAATTATTCAGCACAGAGCAGCTCTCCATTTATCCCTACAAGGCAGCTTGAAAATTCATGCCAAGAATTAAGACATCTGCCCCAAAACACCACCCAGGTGCTCAGAGAAACAGAGGTCTGTCCGCTGTCTCCGTTCTTGCAAGGGTTGGTGGGCAGAGCAGCACCAGGAAAGGTCCTTCTTTTAATTCAGCTCTGATTTCTTAAAGTGTCAGCAACAAACCACAAACACAGACATACAGATACAAAACATATTTGGGATTATAAAAAGCAAACAGAAGACACAGTGTCAAAGCTGGGCTGAGGCCACATCCTCAACATAAGCCATGAACACAAGGTAGTGCTTGCACAAGCCACCTCAGCAATACAGCAGGATTCAAGTGGACACCAACTGCACAGAAATAAGGGTCCAAGAAGAAAAGGTGAAGAAACATTTGGGAAGCAAAGGAAACAGTAAATGCTTAAGAGGCCTTAAGCCAAAATACTTTCCAGCATCATGACATCCTGCTTCTGGCAGGTCTCATTTTTAAAGGAGCATTCTTGCTCCCCAGCTGTTGGCTACCAGACACTGTATTACTTCAGTTCCTACAACTTAGCATCTCAGCTGTCCTCCTAGACTAGAAGATTATGTTATAAAGGCATATATATAGTGAGAACAGGACCCAATTTATGGGTCAAAACTAGAAAGTATATTATATGCTGTTTTTAAAGAGTTATTTTATTGATTAAAAAAGTACCACTTTGCTAATAAATTAGGCTAAAGTATTTCTAGGAAGATAACCAAAATATTTTTAGACAAATATAAACACACACAGTCTGTTCAGGTCCCAGGTTATTAGCAGACCATGCTCTAGGACTGCGCACTCTGGAGAAAAACATAGAATGCAGCAAAAAATAAAACTGCCTTCTGGTCTTGAAGGACTAAATGTTTCTCTTCAGGGGATGCTTTATCATCATGTTTTCTCACTTTAACATGAGCCCTACAAGGGTGCAGGGGTAGAGCTGCCCAACTGAAATATCCAACATTTATTATAGACTGTTACAAATGGCAAATGTCATGAACATACCCAAAATATATTTATGCTTCAATTTTAACCCAAAGTATTAAAAAAAGGTCAAAACTTTAACTGTAACCAGCCCAAATGGAAGAGAGCCCATCTCTGAAAAGGCAGACAGCTTTTGGGCATCTCCATGATGTGGTTCAACAACACACAAACCGAGATGGTCACAGACTTCTGCAGTGATATGTTATAGAAACATCTGTGATTTACCATCCATCTTTCTGGAAACTCACAAAGCTATCACCCATAGCATCTATAACACATGATCTGAATTTCACCATCTTTTATATAACAGCACATTTTTAGCATTACTAAAATCTTCTGCTTTAAGGGCTGGTTTTTGGCAACAGTCTCCCAAACAAAAGAAAACCCCACACTTATTACCTAGATACCAATTCCCTGGGTGTATTGACAAGCAAGGCTGACCAACACCTTCCTCAGCTTTTTTGCCAAGGAAGTTCCTTGTTTTTTCTGTTGTACCAGAAATTCATTTGGTGCTTTAGTTCAGCTCACCTGCCATGCTGGACATGTTAACCAGCCTCCCCTGGGATTTCCGAAGTAATGGTAAGAAGATCTTGGACACCTCTACAGCCCCAAAGAAATTCACCTCCATGCATTGCCTGTAGGTGCTCATGGGGAGCAGCTCACCGTCAGCAAGGAAGCCCAGGATGCCTGCGTTGTTCACGACTCCCCAGAGCCCTGGGAAGAGGAGAAAGCACAGGACAGCTATACAGCAAGAAGTCAAATCCATAAAGATTACCTCCAGATCAAAGCAGATATTATCTGCAGATACAGATGCACAGTATCCCCTCCTTGAACAATCATCACCATTTTTCATAGGTCCCAGAAAGCAGGAATTCCCAATATAAATACC
Organism: Calidris pugnax; assembly: GCF_001431845.1. NCBI lineage: Eukaryota > Metazoa > Chordata > Aves > Charadriiformes > Scolopacidae > Calidris > Calidris pugnax. The sequence continues at coordinate 6,262,672 of NW_015090842.1, read as the reverse complement.
TTGACTGTCCACATACTGCAGCATGGAAGTGACCTGCACACGAAAGCCACAACGCAGCCAACGGGTAAGAGATGGACCTTGTAAGCACCTACATTAGGATGCCCATTATAATGTCAAAAAAGCCATACCTGTATTTTGCACCTTCTCTGAGACTTTTAGATAGGCTTCCTTGACTTGGGTGGCATTGGTTATATCCAGCTGCAGGAGAGAGAGCCTCTGAGAACAGGTCCGTCTCAGTTCCTCAGCTCCAGGTCCGTCCTTATTCAAAACCCCAGCAAACACAACAAAACCCAAGTTATCCAGGTATTTAGCCAGTGCATGTCCAATCCCAGTGTCGCTTCCTGAAAGCATCGAAAAAGACATCTGAAGAGTAGGTCTGTCCTAAACCATCATCTAAAAAAACATTAATTGGAAATACATGCAAATATAACCAAAAAGATGACGAAATAAACTGGAAATATACCTGACTGTGGGAGGAAAGGTTCAGATCTGAAAGTTTGAGGAGATAGATCTCTGAATGTTCCACAAAGAGTGACAGATCTTGGCCTCTTGGCTCACAGCCAATGGCATCAGTTCATAGTCTACCACTGACAGATTTTTAAGGCTTACTTCATACATACAGAAGAAATAAAACCCCAGATTTAGTTTATACAAATATTCAGAATGAAACCTGATAACAAAAGTATCTAGGGGGAAGAAAAAACTACCCAAGAAAAACGACACAACTATTTTAATTTGAAATCTCAGATGAACAAAGCAACTATAGGGCATTGGAATTCAAAAAAATTATTGGATTATATTTCTTAAATCCAAGAAGTAGCATTATTTTATTCTAATATCTTCCACGCAGATCCTTCTGATACTTTTTTGTCCCAGGTTGCCACCAAGCCAAAGCTGAGCTACTGTTTCTTTACCTGAAAAGGAGTTCAATGTTTTCAAACCCTGAGAAAGCTTCAGAATTGCATTTTTAAGCTAAGCCAAATAGCACCAACTATTTAATTCATGCAAACTTGCGTCAGGATTTCTCTTATCCTCTCTATTCTCTTCTAAACTTATTCCCAAACTTTGTCCTATAAAGCAGTGAACTACCAAATGCAGGAAGCACTCACTGTTAGAGCAAATACGGAACAACGATCTTTGCAACCATGATTGTTACCGGGTGGGAGGAACTGAACAATGATTAATATTTAACTAACAGGTCAATCGATTCACAAGTTTCTCCCGTTGACACAATATTTTGCAGCCACTATCTTAAGACACTTCTAAGTGTTCTCACTCCTGTGTCTTTTTTTTTTAATTCAGGTTTCCATTCCTCCCATGTGCTAGTTGGCGAGGAAGGAACCACCTCGCCCATCTGCCCACCAAGACTCTCCGTGAAGGATCCTTTTGTAAAGGACAATACCAGGAGGAAAAAGAGGAGTTTAAGAAATTAACACAGTTTTTACACTGTAAAGCAGAGCTCCACCAGCACATCCCACGACAGGGCACTGCACCCTCTGGTGTAACTGCAGCAAAGAAGGCTGCTGGATGCTGATGTGCACCAAGATCCCTGGAGCTGCCCCAGGGCTTGGCCATCTCCTGTGATGGACATTTGTTATATAAATGCTCAGCTTCCAAACCCACCTGTGTGGCTGGAAACCTGACCGTGGGACAAAGGGATGGGACTCCTGCCAGTTTTGTTTTTTTTTTTCCTCATTTCCTCATTTGTGAAAGAGCTGCAATACTCCTTCCTTACCCCTACCAGCAACTTACAAGGATTAACCTGTGATTTTGGCACACCAAGGCGCATATCAGCCTAGTCATTCACAGGCCTGCTCCTGCACTCCAAATCCACAGAAAAATAGAATTTGGCTGCCAAAGAGATTAATCTTAATCACACTAGATCTTCATTTCTGGGTTCTGTCTTTTAACTGGGGATTTAGTGCTGAAAGGTGAAAAAAAAAAATTAATTCCAGGTGATTTGAAGGAAACACATACATTGATTGATCCAGGAATTTAGTAACATGTTGAGAAGAATTACTCATGCTCTACTTAATTCTTTAAAAAAAAAATAAACACCTTGTGGCATTTTTTGAAGTCTGCATTTGTTGAAGATGCACCAGAACACCACATACATCACACTTTGCTTCTCGCAGCCCTGATCCAAAAGAGAAGAGCAAACCTGCATTTTTGGAATTCCCTAAAGAGACATGAAGAAGCCTGCAAATATCCCAAAGACATGACAGATTGCTGAGTTTGAGGGTGGAATGTTTTTCCTTTTTTTTTTTTTTTAGTGAATAACCCTATTTTCTGGATCAAATCCTTTCCCTTTCATCCTCCCCAGCAAGTACACAGCCACAGAGCTACATATTACTTAAGTTTTACAGCGCAGTTTTAACTTGGGAAGGAGCAAAGTGTTAACAACTTTTATCTCCTGAGGAGGAAATAAAAAGCAGTGCTTGTCTGTGCGTGCCACAGGGTTTGTCCCCAGCTTTTATCAAAACAATTCTGATTGGGTTTCAGATCTCTTACTGAAGTCCAGAGAAAACCCTTCAACTCATAAAATTCAAAGGGTAGTTAGGTCTCTACAGGGAAGAAATAGAGAATTGCCCCCTACCCCCTTGCTTCTATGTCAAAAATAACAATTGGTGAATGATTAGATGCTTTATTACAAGAAAAACACTCAATACTGAAAGTAACTGAGAATTTATCACCAGCTCACACTGAGCATCAGAAACACCAAGTGACACATCAAGAATGACAAGACCAAGTTAACTGGAGACATTCATCCCACTGGACACAGAATAACCGAGGCAAAAATGTTTTAATTCCTGCTACTTCCAATCTTCATAGTAATTTAATTTTTAGGGCAGCTGGCTACTGGGTCTACCAAACTACACTAAAGCGTTCGCATGCCCAAAAGCTTCTGTTTAAGGACACTGAAGCACTCACTCCCAGCAAGAGGATCAACAGAAATGTTTCACCAATGACTTTAAAACTGCTCACATGCCCACAGTTACTCATGTGAAAAAGCATTTTGACAACTGGCTGGCTTAAATAAGTAACACACAGCAGCACCTGTGCAAGGGACACTCAAAAGAGGATCAGAGCAATATTTGATAAAACCCAGGGAGAGAAGCACAGAGATGACTCCATCCTCTGGCCAAGGGCAGTCAGCCCACAAGTGATGCGCAGAGCACAGCAGCATTCCCCAACCCTGCGGGGCTGAAAAGGGTATGGAAAGAAAAAAAAATAAAAATAAAACCCCCACCATTTCCCATGAAGTGCCTACTTCAAGTCCTGTCTAAATTGGAGAAAGCAACATCAAAATTGATTTCAAGGCACCTCGCACCTACACATGCATGCAGACACACATCCCACCACTGGTATGGGGAAGAGCAATTTAATCAAGAAATGTGTTGAGTAAAACTTTTGTTTCAGAGTTTGATTGAGTGATTGCATACCAGTCCGGATTCAAATACAGACCAAGAAGAACCTTCTCAGATGTGTCAGCTGCCAGAGGTGTCCAAACTTGCATTTCTTCAGGACAGCTGCAGCACAGGTACAACAAAAGCACATTCCCTCGCTGGAATATACCCAAGTGTTCTTCACTTCCCTATATTCCTCCAATTCAAGTTCTCTAGAGCAGATAAGCTCTGAGACAGTCCTCTTTCTTGAAAAACTGCAGTCTTGCAAAGAGCAAGAAGATGCCCAAGTGCAAACAGAAAAACCCTCACCTGCAGGGGTGGGAAAAGGAGTACTCCCTGTCCCCCCCACCCGATACTCATTTTCATCTGAAACACCTGCAGGGAGAAACCCAGCTGGCAGATAAACCACGAGGGGAGAACGTGCTGCTCATCTTGTCCTCCCCTTCACTTCAGCATTTAATCCCTGTATTAATGCTTGCTAGGCAAATCTAAATTATTTCCAGGTGTCCCTATAAAACAAAATGAAATTCTGCAAGAAATAGCTATATAAACCAAAGCAACTTAATTCAGCTTTCCAGAGGGGGAAAAATAAAACTAAAAAAGAGCAAGTTAACAGTGCAAGAAGCAGTTGGCAGGCTCTCTGGTAGAAGGTTTGATTAACACAAATAAACAACATTTAAAGTTTTAGAAGAAACAGGAGAAAAGCCATAAAACTACAAAAATGCCATCCCTGCAAACTAAAAGTGGCTTTTGAGTAGATCAGAGTGTTAATAGAGGCTGAATTCATTAGCGGTGAACTTTCACTGCTTGTGAGGGAAATTACTCCCAAATGATTTCATACATCATTTCAAAGAAATGGCACCAAACCACTGCCTTGAAATACATGCATGATATACACGGTGTGCACTGTGTAAGCGTGCACACCGAAAGATAACCGCACACCCGTCCCCAGCGCGATGAATTCAAGTAAACAAAAGTAATATATGAATGTAGCACTCTGAGGGCTTCCAGAAATTAACGTCTCTCCTAAAAAATTAGACCACCGTAAGTATTCTCATGCCTTTTGCACCAGTTAATTTCACAAGTATGTCTAAAAAGCTACTTGTAAAGATTAAATGAGACACTAAAAAATAATAGCATCTATCAAGATGCTTTTCTACTTAATTTCAGAACACTTACTTACCTGGAAAAAAACATCTCAGGCAAAGCAAATAAAACAAGAGAAAGAAAAAAAAATAAAATAAAAATAAGAGGAAACATTATGAGCACGCATTTCATAGATACGTAACCTGAGGACACAAAGTTTTCAAGCCCACTTATGAGAAAAGCCAGTTTTTCCTTGCCCATGGCACCTTACCTGTGATGAGCACGGCTTTCCCAGCCACAGGCAGCAGCTCCTTGCTGCCCAGGTACGTGGAGAAGACCAGGCTCACGGCGCAGAAGACCACCAGCCCCCCACCAGCCCCCAGGGTGGCCACGCACAGCAGCCCCAGCAAAGTGGGCAGGAGGCTCCGGATCAGCACCTTCCTCTTCTCCACCGGGTTCTTCTTGGCCGTGCAGAGGACAACCATCCCCAAAAGCGCGGTGGCACCCACGCAAAGCCATCCAAGGGGGCTGGGGGTGAGAGCATCCATCGGCAGTGGGGAGGAGCAGGCACACACAGCCCACCACCAGCTGGGTAAAAGCAGGTGTTGCTTAAATGCAGCACGTGTTATATAGGAGCAGGGGGTGGGGCAGAGAAAGGGGACTCTATCTTTAAAGGTTCAACATAATCTCACTCACCCTTGGCATCAGCAAGAAGCAGAAGCTTTCCTTTTCTTACCTTTTATTCCTTCTGCCTGACAGCTCCACCTTCTGAACAACGTGCTGGCTGGATAATGATTGACAGCACTGGGAATGGACATGATGTAACAAGCGTTGGCTTCAGGAAAAAAATTAACTGCTATACGTTTTATATGTGTAAAGTACATTTTCCTAGACAGTAAAAACAGAACAGCTTCGTTTATGTGAAATAGTTGGAATTTCCTGCCAAAAAACTTAGGGTGTAGTTTCAGTGGAACTGATCTGTGATAGGCAGTGGCAAAAATGAGTCAGGACAGGGTTATTTACTCTCTGTAATACAAACTATGTGGTTAGTGCCGGACTTTATCACACGTGGACCACCCTCCTCTTTCAACAAAAACCCCAAAATGACCCCCTTTGGTTTAGTGTGCACCTTTGGCTATTTATCTTCTTCACATTCAGCAAATACCTATGGTTAATGGCCATTGAAGGAGATTCAGCAAATACCTATGGTTAATGGCCATTCAAGGAGGGCTGGGAAAGGTTCAACATAATCTCACTCACCCTTGGCATCAGCAAGAAGCAGAAGCTTTCCTTTTCTTACCTTTTATTCCTTCTGCCTGACAGCTCCACCTTCTGAACAACGTGCTGGCTGGATAATGATTGACAGCACTGGGAATGGACATGATGTAACAAGCGTTGGCTTCAGGAAAAAAATTAACTGCTATACGTTTTATATGTGTAAAGTACATTTTCCTAGACAGTAAAAACAGAACAGCTTCGTTTATGTGAAATAGTTGGAATTTCCTGCCAAAAAACTTAGGGTGTAGTTTCAGTGGAACTGATCTGTGATAGGCAGTGGCAAAAATGAGTCAGGACAGGGTTATTTACTCTCTGTAATACAAACTATGTGGTTAGTGCCGGACTTTATCACACGTGGACCACCCTCCTCTTTCAACAAAAACCCCAAAATGACCCCCTTTGGTTTAGTGTGCACCTTTGGCTATTTATCTTCTTCACATTCAGCAAATACCTATGGTTAATGGCCATTGAAGGAGGGCTGGGAAGGGGTGATGGCTGATTTGCCATTAAGGGCACTTCGTTAAGTGAACACAAGCAACACACCTGAGATTGAGCCTTCAGTTGACCTCCAGTGGTGACATTCACCTTAGTTTTGACATGAGTCACTGGTTCAATACCCACAGCAAGTTGGGAGGGAAAAAAGGCAATCAATGAAATGTATTGGAGAGATTTAACACTTCCTGTGGTGTACTCTGAAAGTTATTTAAATAATAAGAAAATTGTAAAATCCATCTGGCTAAAAGGATTGCAATACAATGAAGGCAAATTTAACCCAGTTTAAAAAATCCCTGCTAATTGGTTTGAGAGATGAGCCTAAGTTATTACACAACCAGCTAACACGATGTAGCTGGTTTTCTGAAAGAAAATGCAGTGCTGACCTATTTTATTTCACACAGACAAGGGAAGATTGAAGTGCAGGCTGCAAACCTAGCATGAGACACCAGCACATTTCCATGCCATTATTCCTTTGAGGTTTTACAAGATGACAAATGTGTTGAATAACATTTTTTTACAGCCAGTGAAAATGTTTACATACCTCTCTATGCAGTTTACATGAGCCATGAGGTCGCTTTCTTAAAAGAACATTACCCTTAAGGGCGGCTTGTCATTCATTGCTGTTGGGAACACCCATTCATTCATCCTTCCGCTGGTGCACAGTGTGTCAACTATTTTAACTTCCCTTCACCATTTGCTGACTCTGCTTTTATCAGCGTGGTGGTCTTGAGGTCAATTGTAGCCTGCCCTTCGTTAAGGTGTCTTCTCAAAGATCTCCTCGGAGAACTTTGCTTTCTCTTCCTGATTGGACTTTACTGCATGATGTAGATGATCACAAATATGCTGGTGTTTAAAGCATCAGCTCTCACACTGGTGATGGGAGTTTTTTGCATGGTGGGAAGAGGGGTAGGAGTAACCATGTGCAGCCCAATGTCCACCCTGGCTCCCCTCTGCCTGCAGGGAAGGGACCGAGGTGGGAGAGGGGCCAAGCCATGGTGGCCACCATGCCTGGTCCTTGCAGAGCAATCTCCACTTGAGCCTTCTCACCTGCCAGGTCCCCCATTGAAATGCATCTGTGCACACACACACACCCTCTCACCCACACACTGAACTGGAGGATGGGGACACTGGGGACACCACAGACATATGTTGTACACACGTCTGCTGCTGTGTGCTGGCACAACACCCACAACACTCCAGAACGACTGTAGGGACGTCTGTTCTGAACTGATCTCTGTCTGAATTAATGTTGATTTTATATTTTGAATACAAAACGTGACCAATAGAGGTTTGGGGGGCGGTTTTTAATGATAAGCTGACCACACGTTCACCCTGGTGTGTGAATATGTAAGTGCATAGGTTACACATACCATGAAACGGGTTGCTATCAGAAAGGAGGGCATGATCTAAAATTATTTTACTAGACAGTATTTTTACTTTCAGCACTTTCACTTTGTCCAGAGGTACCACGTGCCATACCTAACAGTTGCTTTCTGCTGATATTCTTCTGTCCCAGCTGCAACACAAATTACATTTTCTAGAAGCACAAACCATTCTTCTGCTGCCATGGCTGCTTCTGCCAGTCACAGATTTGTTTTTCAGTTCAGGCTGGAATTTCTCACAGAACTCTTTAGTTTTCCATTTTGTTCTATTTTGGTTTGCTGATTCAGGCTTTTTCAGCCATGCAATGCAATGACTGTCACTCCTGAGGGCTCCTGCTCCATGTGCTTCGGGTGCTTTTGTGGCTTGGGTAGGGGACCTGCACTTCAAGTTCTATAGGGAGGACCTTGGCTACAAGGCTTTTACTGGAAAATAATTTCAGCAGAAAATAGGTTGGACTCAGTTTCACCAAATGAGTCACTAACCAAGACAGAAAAATTATTCTCATGAGCAAATACATATATGAGCACAAAAATATGAAATTATTTACTTCGATTGACTACAGCTTCTGAGAGTACATAAGCACCTTCATCCATTTGGATTTTGGTGGATTTAATGGCTAGACAAACACTTGTCAGGCTGTAAGTCCTGGATGCAGAAACTATTGAACTTGCATACCCAAAACTGATCTGGGCGAAAGCTTTGCTCTTACAAATACTACTCAACTTCTAGACAAAGGTTGAGATAATCCTCTGCCTTCAGTCAGTTACCTGTTCACGCACTCAACTGGAAGCACATGAATGGTGCCAGTAAGGACAACAAAACTATCTGTCTGCCTAAAGCCAGGAATGTAGCCAAGTACCTTCGCGAATTAAGATCTCTGAACTCACAAGCGTGTACTGAATAAGGGCAAAGATTACCTTTAACTGAAAATAATGCTGTGTAACCTCTCCTTTGTTTTCAAACTACTCCTTTAATAGGCTGTTAGAGAAAATAATTCCTGTCAAATAAAGTATGTATCCATTAAAGAAAAGTAAGAAATACGTTCTACCTCTAAGTTACTGGAGATTTTGTTTTTAGAAATACAGTAATTGTAAAGATTGGAATTCAGAGACAGACAGTAATTCCTGAAGATCACTCAGCAGTGAAGAAACAGCTGTAGCTCACCATTTCTCAATATTCATATCTAACAAAAGCTAATAACAATAATTACTTCCTCAGCTGAATCTCCTGTTACTTTCTTAAGTGTAAGAACCTCAGAGAGAGAAGCTCCTGTACTGATGACCAAACTGGACTTGTAAATCGTTTTGGCAGGTATTCATGCAACACACACCTTAGCATTATACAATCTTCAAAAGAAATAATTGCAGCCTGTATTTCCCATGTGAATCCAGTGCCTGCAGCAGCGCTCTCTTTGCTTTGAAGCAGGTCTCATAGAAACATGCCATATGAAATGTAGCCATGAGTTCCACGTTCTGCCTTGGTATTTACATGAACTCTAATCACCCTTTGTAAATTTTCTGCAATAGACAAAACATCTTAAATCAGAGAAATCATTAAGATTATGAGCACTCTGTATTTGCAAGGGAGGTTTTCTTCTCTGACTCTTCAGACATCTCTGTATCTCCAGGCTTTCAAGAACAGCTAAAAGTAGATTGCACTCTATCCAAAATAAGCCATTTTTATCAACACAGTTGTCATTATTTTCCAAAAAGAGAACGGAATCAAAAACCCCAAAAGGCAGTTAGGTACTCTTTAGGAAGTTAGCCAGGAATCATCTCTAGGTTATCCTCATGAGAAGTTACACTTGCCTGCCTTTCTTCTGTCATCTGATTACATGAAACGGCTTTCACAGAACCATTAGTGTTAGAGAAGAAAAAATACCAGTTTATCTTAGTCCACTTCTCTGACAGCAACAGACTCTTCCTTAAAATTTCCTTTGGTACATTCAGAGTAAAATTCCAGCCCTGGACATTGCACAGCACAGTGGTGCCTTAATATATGAGAAATAAGGATGTAAGCTCTACTCTGGACTGGAAGATTAGCTTGGTTTTCAAACTAGATTTTAATTGTATCTCTCTGTTGCCTTTCCTTTCCTACAGCTTTGCCTCTCTGAAGTTAATGGCAGGATTTACCTGCCCAAACCATGAAAGATTTCTGCATTTTCCTCGCCCTCAGTCTGCTTATTTCTTTGCAGATGCTTCCTGAAATGCAGCTTTCCCTACCCTACTTCTCGGTGGTTTGTCCCAACCACAAGTCATACAGACCGTAGGCACATCAGAAAGAAATACTCTTCTGCATCTTCCTTCTGTAAGTTTTCCTCCTCCACGTCTCCAAACAACAGCATATTGGGAGAAAGATCTGTTTTACATCCAACCTTTTCTATGCATGTTAACAGCAGACCACAAAACGTTTTCAAATAGGTATTATCCATGCAAAAGTCACGTAATTTTTACCATTATTTTACCATTAGTTAAATTAATAAATGGCAATGTGAATATGGAGGCACAGAGAAAATTAGGCATACATGGCAATCAAAAGCCTGATTAAAGCATGGGTGGACAAACTGAGTAGCTAAGACTCAGTAGCAGCACTGATGGAGATGCCAACCTCAGCAATCCCAGCTTAGCAGCGGCTCCAGGTGCACATGGTAGATCATTAGTTCCCATTGAAATCTAGGTCCTGTAGCACCTTCAAAAAATTTAACCAACTAGTGCTAACTTGCAGCTAGCATAAAAACATACCTTTAATCATACCTTTAGGTTCCATCTAGACAGGGGCCGATATTGTCCAAAGCAAGATTTTGAAAAAAAAATAATCCTCAACTCCAAGTCCAGTTGCACTTCTCTCTTTTGCCCTCGGGAAAGAGTCCCTTCAAAGTGAGGGGATTTACTACATCCCCAACATGACTTGTCATTCATGGTAGATAGTGACACCATTAAAAATAAATCCCATAAAACTTGGAGCCCCAGAACACGTCACTGAGCTCTACGTGTGGATTCTGCAAAGGGGATGAAAGAAAACGAGTGGTGGCATCTCCTCGTTGTCACTTGGGTTATTAACTATGCACATCTGTGACATGCCGCCCCTTCCATTTGCAAACTCTTAAAAACATCTCTGCCTCTCATAAACAGAATTCACTTATTTTTAGATTTTCCGCACAGTTACAGCAGCTAGTCTTTGAAATGAAAGCCAGAGCAAAATGAGATGAAAAATGAGCGATGATTCAAAAAGCATTAAGTGATCAACCATGACAAAGCGTCACCTGCCCTAAACACATTCTGTTTTCTGTCACTTGAAGGACAAGTCCCTCGCTTCCGAATGGTGAAGCCATGTATTTTTCCTGTTGAGGAATCGCGACCTCACTCTGTGTGTAATCAATGACTTACATTATTATTTTGATGGAATATGTGGTTGCCACATTCTGAATGTCACCGCTTTCTCCTTTAATGCTGCTGATCTGAAGGGCATCCCCGTCGCCTTTCGGCGATGTTTGTGTTGCTTGTAAACCCCCACAATCACAGTTCGGATGTTGTCAGCGAGACCAGCTGTTTGTCAGGAATGACTTTGTGATAGATGATCCTCCCGTGGAACAGGGGGACAGACTAGATGACCTCTCAAGGTCCATTTCAGAATCGGTGGGGGCTCTTGATGGTTCTATGGCAGGTAGCACTTTAGTTAAATGGTATTTTTTCTTTAGGCGATTCACCAACTATGGAAAAATCTGTATATTCGGTGTCATTTTTTGTTGTTTTGTTTCCCTTTATTACATTGTCCGTCTTAGGCATTTTATATCACACACAGTAACCTCAACCCCGACTCAAAAAATTGTTTAGATGTAAGCATATCTAATCCCATTAAAATCACTACAACTGTCCTCACACGAAACTAGACAGACGATATAATAGGTAACTGAATGATGGTCCCAATACCCATTAGGTCTAAATGTTCCCTGAGAACCCAAACCCACAGACACGTACATCCTTAAAAATGAACACAGATACTCATACACAAGGACAGAAATATGCAATACCCAGGTATTTAAACCTGTGCACACCTGCAGAATTAGACCCTGCCTTAAAGACCTCCTCCACCTGGATTTGAGACATCCTAACAGATTCATGCAAATGAACCTACATCATAAAACTATTTATTCTGCTTTCCAGCTGACAAAAATATCAAGTGCAACTTAAATGAACTTCTCCAAGTTTTAGAGTCTGTATTAAAATATTGTCAAGCCCCAGGTGGAGGTCATACCCGAACAGGCAGGGATTCTATGGGGACAAGTCTGCACAGGCACTTCACGCTAATCATCCCTTGCAGGGGATTCCTCCTGAGCTGCACATAGTTTGTAACTTGTTTTATTAATACTGTAAACTATCACTCGACTTTTAGTTTTCAAGACTGCTTTTTAACAACACATACAACAGCCTCAGGGCAAACCTCTCTCTTGGATGCACGCAAACTTTGCTAGAATCACTAAGGGCTATGCAGGCGTAGCTTCAAAGGCAGATTTGGGACCTATAACTTTAATTCATCCACCAAATGGAGCTCCAAAATCCATTAAGGAAAAATAACTAGTAACCATCTGTCTTTATTCATCAGGCTGAAAGCAGTTAATCAAACCTAGTGGACATTTTTACTTTCTTCTTTCTCTCTCAACAGCTTTGAACACAGATGCAGCCTTTCCATAATTAAGCTGAGCATAGTAGCTCCTAGACAGATTAATTCTGGGGAGCTTGTCAAAAATGTCAGATGGCATACAGGTTGTGTGTCTTGTCCCTGGGATTTCTGGGAATTTTATATTATTTTTATATATATTTTATATTTTTTTTTTCAATATATATACATGGTCAGATTCAGAACACAATTATTAAAATTAACAACTATCTATAGCCCATGGTCTTAACCTATCACAATGAAAGCAGTGTTAGGAGAACCTGTATAATAAGGTATATTTTTTCTCTCTCTGTTAGGGATGCAAGTCAGGATATCACCTCCGCAGCAAACAAATGTTTCTGGGATCCAAACTGAGACACGGGATGCAAATGGCCACCATAAGGCAGCTACTTTTACTCACTGCTGAACCACATTTTTACTAGTTACTGAAGGGGAAAAAATTTGTAAACTCATTGACAGTGTTCTAATCAACCTAAAGATGCTCCAAGTTACAGGAGTTATATTCTAACAAGCTGGAATATAATTAGATAGTTCACGCCTAACAACTATTCCAGACACGTGTTTTCAGGAAAGTTCTCAGATATATGACATCGTTTCTATTAAATTTTAAAGGATATGCCTAAATATCCAAGGTGGCTTTTAGATTTCAATTGCTATTAATAATGAGCTCATATGTGTTTTCAATTTCCCTTTTCTGAGTTCTAACATTTTAAAGCAGAAAGCATCTCCAATTCTTAAGGATTTTATGTTACTTGTTAAATATTCTGGTTTTTCAATTTAACTCTACAATCAAATTTATGGGCTGAAACTAGGATTTAAAAGTACCAGCCTAGGAGCAATTTTTGCTTCCTTCAAACCGGGTTTTTATTTTATTTTTAAATAAAGTAAAAGCTCATGTCAAATATATCTTTGTGCTATTGAAATTAGAATTTCAATGTCACATAAAAGTTTAAAAGTTCTTACCTTTATAACTGGTTACAGAGAAGACTTGATTACTATTACTTTCAATTAAACAATGCAACTTGAAAATGAGTTGGGCAAAATAAGGAGAGACTATCCCAGAGAAAGCTATTCAATGACTCTAGAAAAGAGACAGGCTTTCAAAATAGTCATGAAAACTGGAGCACAGGCAGTGCTGATAGAAACTAGCAGATACTGGCCAAACTTCACAAGTCAAATTCAAATGAAATTTAAAAATTTACAGGAATCTAAAACGTGGAATCTGTTTGTGTACTTAGGAGTATAATTTTGCCTCCATGTTTTCAATTGCTGGTAACTGGTTCATCTATCAGTCTTCTGTCCCCACAGATACATTCAAAATAGCAAATGGAAATGAGGCACCCAACTGTACTTGGAAAAGTCAGGAGGAATAAAGTACCCTTAGTACCTCTAGATATCAGACTCTACAGGAGAAAAAAAGAGAGGAAAGAGGCATTTTGAAGAAAAACTATGATGGCATAATCTGTCTTTAAATGGTGCTCCTTTCCCTCAGGAATATTTAAGCACTTAGCTATCATAAATGCTCTAAGAAGCAAGACAGAATTACTGTTCCCACAGTACACATGAATGAACTGAAGCAAAGAGAGGTCATCTTCTAATTAGTCAAAAAATCAGAGATGAAAACTCCCGTTATCATGGCACTTGGTCTGGACCCTGCTGCTTGGATATGCTGTTGGTAGAGATCAACTTGACAGGAAGTGCTCTCTGAGTACCAGAAGCCTAAAGACCACCAAATAATGTTTTATAGACACCATAACAGAGTTTAAAGGTCAGCAGAGGATCGCGCTGTAAATGCTTATACAGAATTTCTCCGGAGACTGATAGGAACACGAGAACAAGTAGGAAGATGCTGAAAAAATAAGAAGCGGGCAGTGGAGACTGGAATTGTGGGCTCATCAGAAGAGGGTGTGAGCATCGCTCTGCTAAATCAGAGATAAGCATAGAAGATAAAGACATACATGTGTAAATAGTCACACAAATAGTGTAAAGTGGAAAAAAAAATTACTTTTACACAGAAGGCAGAGGAAGAGAGGTATTACTAATCCAAGGGAATTATGCCAAAAGGCTGAATAAAAAAAGTTATTTTACAAAGACATTGCCATGGTCAATTGCCAGCTTTGACACACCTGGCCTCATTTGTGTGATTCACAAGAGCGTTTTCTACACACAAGTTATTCCTCTTCTATTTACTTTTGCTGATACTATCGTCCCCACTTACTTCACATCTGGTATCATAAACTAAATTTCAGTATTGCTAAACCCAAGCATAATTAATAAAAATAAACAAATTCATTTTTTAAAAGGGCAGGAGTCTAAACATTCTAAATGTGAGGCTCTTCCTACTTACTGTTTTGGTTTTGAAGGCACAGTGTGTTCGGACTTGAACCAACTTGCCAGCAGAACAAGTCTCAAATCCCAGATCTTCACTCAGGCACAAACTGTATCTACATCGTGGCAGAGCCACGTTCGGCTAGAATTTGTGGAAAAAGTACCAGCTAAGCCAGGTGAGGTTCCTTCCAGGATGCTGTTTTGCCGAACTGCTACAGGTTCAGTCCTGAGCACTGCCTCAATTTCACAACTCTGGCAGGAACTGACTGCACCCCGCTCTTATCTTTTCATCTTTCATACATCTTCCTTGAATCCACCTAGAAGAACCTGAGTGGGACTCTTGCCACCCGCTCTGTCCCTTTTAAGAAAGGATGCTCCATGCAAAACTCTTTGGTTTTAACCAACTGAGGCCAGAGAGGAGGTATCTCACAGAATGGAAAAAGTACAAAGCTGAGCCTCAGCTCAGGCAGATGAGTACCTTTAAGGGCTAGGAATTATAGGACCATTTAGGTTGGAAAGGCCCTTAAGATCATCGGATACATGACAGAAATTAGTATTACTGGAATCTTTAAAACCAGAAGTTTAGATTCTGTGAAACTTTGTCAGCATGTTAAACAGCTACTGCAATCACATGAGGCTAACCCACAGCCCAGCGCTGTACGGCAGCACACCTGACCAGATGGGGATGCAGTCTGCAAGTTATCTGTTAAAATGAAAATTCAAGTTTACAGTAATGCAAGCCAGAATATTAAGAGGAAAATACAAAGTCTTTTAATGAAAAGGTGAGAAACGGCAACAATTATTTTCATCCATTCTTTTGAATGCCACTACAGGCATGTTGTGTTGTTACAAAGAAGACTCTTTTGAATCTTTCTAATCCCTAAAGTGTCTAAATGGCCAGAGAACACATAAAGCTTTTATATAATCAGTATTTATTTAAAGGAACATGAAGACTTAGCTGAATAGTATTAAAGGTTTACATTTGGTACCTCAGCTGCAAGAATAGAGTTCAGCTACTAAAAGAGTCAAACTTGGACAACTCCATCACCCAGAGACTTCAGAAAATGCATCTGAAATATGATGGTCATAACTCAAAGGCTGCAAATGCAGCCAGATAGCACATGCACCAGGGGAAAAAATTACTCCAACAACCTTTCTTACAGTGCTGTTGAGCAGTTCTCCAGCATGATGCACTGAATGAGCTATAACTACTATGTGTGAAGTATATTCCGTAGTATTTACATACATATGTTTAGTTTAGCCTTTTTTTTTCTTTTTTTTTTTTTTTTGTTCCCCCCGGGCAGCGGCCCGGCCCTGAGGCGCCGGGGTCCCGGGGCTGAGCCGCCGCCGCCTCCTCCTCTTCATCCTCCTCCTCCTCCTCCTCTTCCTCACAGAAACCAGCGACCGCCGGAAAACCCTTTTCTCCTCATTTTCTTTCCCAAAGGGCAGGGAGGCCGCTGGCCTTCCCCTCGGCGGCGGGGCCCTGCCGGCGGTACCGCCTCGGGCTGTCCCTGGGCCTGGGTTCATTAGAAACAAAAATAACCCAACCCCCTTTTTTTTTCCTTTTTTTTTTTTTTTTTTTTTTTTTCTTTTTTTTTTTTTTTTTTTTTTTTTTTACTAAATATTCCTCTTTTTATTCCATAAAAGGAGAAAGTAAATCAGAAGTCTGTAACTCACAGCACCTTCATCCCAAAGTATCAGGCCATGATATTAACTTCAGCTATTATGGTCAGAAGCACGCAAGGGTCAACTTGCTAAAGAAATTTAAAAACTCAAATAACCAATTAATTCTAATTTTAAGAAGTTTATATTATGGAACACATTAATGATGTAATATTGCTCCAAGACTACCTATAAAAGCTGGATTCAGTGGCAGTAGATGTCAACCCCCTTCAATCCTTCAGTCCTGGATGGAGTTGGACTGCTTCATTTCTTAGCAGAGATAATAAGGGGAATGTACCTGAATGGGAGGAATGCTTGCAGCCCAATTTGAAATTATCTTCAAGTTAATAAACTTCATAATGAAAATTTTCAACGATGCAAAGATAAACGATGAGAAATCCATCACTGACAAAAAACTTACTGAAAAGGCAAAAGCACCATGACCGCAAACAAGACACAAAGAGAGTTAGGCTGCACAGCATATTCTTATTAACACTTACAAACTGTGAGTCATTTTGGTTTTTTAATTACAATTATGGAAGGCATTTTCTTCATGAACAGATAAAACATCATGGGAGGTGGGATGATTCTGCCTGCTAAGCTAATAATGTGTATGTTGCTCAAGTGTGATTAACTGCCTGCTTTAGTTGATGCCAGTTCCTAGCAGAGAATACCTTTATTTATGATGGTAGGGAAAGGAGCCAGGATGAAAACTGCATGAGAAACATAAATAGAGAAGTTTGTTTGGCTGTACTATTAACAATATGGCACTCAAGAGATTCTCACTGGCCACTCAAACCACTTCCCAGGCTTTCCCAGACGATTTTTCGAAAGGGCAATCTAATATATCTAAATATCTAAATTGATTAGGCAAGTAATTTTCCTCTATATCATTTTATTCAGCTAGTGCATAAAGAACTCCCGTGGTAATTATTATTTTTTTTAACTTGAAGATTACATAGTAGACTTGAGAAACTTTCATTATACAAGAAATCTGGTTACTAGAACATGTCGTTCTTCTAAGTCATTTAGAAGAACATTTCAGTTTATACTGCTTGTCCATAATGTGTTTGATGCTTGAGTCTTCCCTGTTCCTAGGATGAACAAAGAATTAAGTTGATGTACATCCTGGAATTAATCCAGCATTTTCAACTGGCACAAATTCTGTTTCAATGGGCTGGACACTCTCTGAAAGACAACGAAGCAGCACTTCAAATGCAAAGCTCAGTCAGAACTCTTTCACTGCAAAAATCAAACAAAAAGTCATATATTTGAATCCCCTGGTTATTCAGATCTTGTTTCTCCCTCAGAAGTAGCAAAAATTCAAATGTAGTTATAACCAGACGCTGTGCCCACAACTTGTTAAGTGGAGTGACAATTAAGAGCAAGAATGCCTTGCAGTAAATTAAGTTACAGCAGGCTCACACTCCCAGCTGAATAGCTCCCACTTGGAACATGTTCTTCATGTTACCATTCTGGGGCAAAACATGTCCAAATAAGGCTTTTGAACAGAAGATAAATGCACGTTAGAACTATCTCGTCTCTGTAACTTCAGAAGCTTTGCTCCATTGTAGAGTTAAGGGATTTATTTTGTTTTGACCAAGTACCTTCAACTTTCAAACTTTTCGGTTCTGAACAAATCCGTTTCAAAGGAAAACTCAGTTTTGTGCCAGAACTATTTGATTTGAGATAGAATTAACTTACACATCAGGCCACAATAAAATACTTAGGAAATCTGAGTTCTGCAGTCATTAGTTGAGTGGAACAGAATAAATAGTATCACAGATACATAAGAACACTATGCTATTGTAAATACCAAGGTGCCATTAAGTAAGCCTTATAGAGGTTATCTAACTTAAATACAGCTGAAGCAAGAAAGCGATTGCATCCTTTTTACGAAGTTGTTTTCCTCTGCTTACATGTTCAAACTCTTACCTAATCCTTCCTCTGCAAAATTATGTAATTTTTTGCAACGTTTTCAAGGTAATTACAGAACTAAAATGTGTGGTACCATTTTTAAGCCAGTGTCTGTTCTGCTTTCTTGCTGTTATAAGTGCCTGAAAATGGGAGACCACTGCCTAGACCTTGAACACAATATCACGAACATGAGAGCACCAGAAGTAAATTTGGAGATGGATAACATTTCCTCAGCAAATATATTTCCGTTCCCCCTCAGCAAATACAGCTTCCACTGAGAAACCCCCAGAAATGCTACAACAAATTCAGGCTTTGGTGATCTTGCTGACACATCTCTTCTCGTCCTCACCATCAGCACCTGCAGACTTCTTATTCACAGACAGAAAATTAACATAATACAAAATACAGATTAAAGAACACATTTTGCCTTGAGTTTGTTCCACATACAGTGCAGCACACAGTTAGCTGCCGGTGAAGCTGAAATATACTTTAGATCCTTCCAAAAGATCAAAGTAGTACATCTCCAACCATCAACTGGATGTCAATTATTAGTGTCAATGATTCTTAACAGACCAACCTCATCTTGGTTTTGGTAGCTAAGAGGGTAAGGTGTCTGTAAACCTATGGATAGCTGAATTAAATCTAAATTACTACAACAGGGATGCATTCCTCGTTATCAGTGTGGTACAAATGGGCAGAATGCACATCAAACACATTTGAGACCGAATCAGACAATTACTGAAATGTAAGTATATAATTCTGCAATAGTTGCCTATTTAAACTTACGAGAAGGCTTGCTTTAAGTAACTGAATCAAAGACAGTTGCACTGTCTTTTTTTTTTTTTTTTTTTTTTTTTTTCGGAATTTCAGCATTGCATTCCAAAACCTGTTCTCTCTCACCTTGAGAGTGAAATCATCTCTGAAAGTCTTTTGGGGAATATTTTGCTAGTCTTTTCGTAAGATGTTTCTTAAGGTGCTAAGTTTTAAAGCATATAATCCTTTCAGGTACACAGAAGCTCAATTCTTTAGCCCTTGCAGTGCTGTGCACCCCCTCTGCATTACTGAAATTATTCATGAAGTTACAGGGTGGGTGAAAATCTGGCTTTTTACCTCTAAGGTGCCGCAATTATATTGGATAACATCCTTTTATACCGTTAAGTACTAATATCTTTGCAACATACTTTGCAAACAGATATTAGCGCCTCAGAACATCAGGTAATACATCAGGTCAAATTATATCTTAAAAGAACCCTTAGGCTTAAGGGAGCTCAGGATCAATGTTGTTGGAGCAACCACTTACTTCAGACACCCAGAGTGAAACACTTAGGAGTGGCTGTTAAGAGTCCCTTGAGACTTTGTTTAGCTCCATGGAGGTTATGAAGATTAATATCCACTCATTCTGAAAACTGGGTTATCGTCGTGCCCTGCAGAGTGCCCAAAGAGACACACGGACCATCAACAGCGATTTGTTATCAACGTGAAAAGGGAGAACACGGGTTATTCCCAGTCCTGTGCTCTAGCCATTCGCTTATTCTAAAATATGTAATCTTTCTTCCCTTCCTCTTAGGATAAATAACTAAATGTTACTTTTGAAAATATGACAATGTGCATTTTTCAAGCATTACAGAACAGAAAATAAGTTCATTTCTGATGACTCCACAGAATGCATGCTTCACTTCATATGGCTGAACAGACACCTCAGAATCAAGCTTGTTCTTCAAGAGTCCTTGCAAAAATAATTCAAAGCATTTTCAGTGTCTTTTATAGTCACGATTTTTCATAACTACTGCACTAAAGATGACTAGAGGGAAACCCACCCATAAAATTAAACCTCGTCAAGGCATGAGTACCGAGCCTTGGTTGTTCCCATCTGTGAATGGCTACCTGGAAAGAAATCTGACTGCTGTAATCCTGTTGTTTACAAGATACAGTGCCCAAATATTGCATAAAATACCTAGCTGGTAACTAAGCCGTAAGGTCTGGTACCATCACATCAAATATAACACTGATATTAACAACGTCAGAAGCTGTATCAGCACCGTGGTACAACAGCACCCTCTCTCAGGTCACACTGAAGAATACACAACTGCAAAAGGAATCGTCCAGACACTTTAAGAAGCTGTTTCAACCCACAACTGCTCAATATTTCCACCCAACCTGATCATAAGCAGCCGGTTTAATTAGTAACTGCTCAGTATTTCCACCCAACCTGCTTTTTGGGGGTGAAAACGACCAAAGTTTGAGCAGTTTGTACCTTCTGAAGAGCTGACATCACGCCATGGCAGAGCTGCCGCCGTCACCTGGTGACCAGTGGCCACCAAAGGCTCCCAGCTGAGCACAGCTTTAAGCAGAGCTGCCCCAAAACCTGTGAGAGGGTCCCTGCACTGCTGCTGCCAACATCCCCTCCCAGTGGGGTCTTTGTTGGATCCTCCTCCTGGTCCTGTATGAAAAGGAACTTGCCAGCTAGAGGTTAACATTTACCCCAAAATCTGCATCCACATTCAAGAGGATCCCAGAGCTAAAAGATGGAATTTAGCCACTGTTTCACAGTATTAGGAAGAATCATACAACAAAGGCACTGACCTTCACTGCAACATAAATCTAACCTCTTCCTTCACCCAAAGACCTCAAAATACTCTGCAAACAGTATGACCCTTTGCAAGAGTTCTGTTGAGAAAAACAAAACAAAACACAAAACCCGCTTTCCATTTTGTGAATTCATACTTTGATAAGGAATCCACTACTCCCCACATCTCCTTCTAGTCAGGCCTAGAAATGTGCATAAAGTCATATCTCCTAAAATGAAAGAACACAGAAGAATTAGTAGGGAAATTATATAAAGCAACTGTTCGGATGAACAATTTTAATCAGCCTTAGTGAATGGTGCTCACTAAACAGTGAATACCATTAATGCTGAAATCTTTCTCTTTCTCAGTGTGGAAGAGAACAGTAAGTTTTTCCATTACTGGAACTCACAGGGAAAAGAAACTTTAAGTACTCTGATTTGTCATCACCACGTCACCAAATGCATGACACTTTCCACAAGCAACGCCGTGCAGTGAACAGGTGTCCTAAGGAGAAGTCCACACTGATGTTTTTGGAGGGTCTAACTTGCATACTTGCCTTTAAGTCTTTAAGCCCCATACAATTGATTTCCTGATTTATTAATATTAGTACAGCGAACAGTTCATGCGAACTCTTCAAGTGACTGACATAATCTGATTCTCTGCAGGCTGGGATACATGCAAGGGACACTACAGCACGGCACAGGCTCTGAAACGCCTGGGTCTTTGATGTGAAAAGCGGTAGTAGAGACCAGGTTTACATGTTTTGACAAAAAAAAAAAAAAAAAAAAAAAAAACAACCCAAGAAATGAATTATTAATACATGACTGTGCTGCAAAATATATTTTTTTCTTTTTATCTTTCCACACTTCTCTCCCCCTGCCCTCCCACTACAACTGTGTATACTGAATTACTTTTACATTTTGGGCAGAAACTTCTGGATCATTAAGTAGGAAAAAAAAAAAAAAAAAAAAAAAAGAACCAATCCCAGAACAAACCTTCCATTATATATAAAGTAAATCTGGAAGTCCATTTATTTGATGGCAATACAGAATTTATGTTACAGTCAGAAAGTCCATAAAGTCTTAGGGAAAGCAGGATCTCACGGGAAATGAAAGAGCATGAACAAATGGGTTGTGCAAAACGATGAGATCGCAAAGTGTCAAGTCTTAACATCAAATCTGTCAACATAAAATGAAGACAATATTTACCCACAGCTCTCACAGATGTCACCATTTTGAAGGAACGAATGTTCCTTGCTATTCATTGCAGCCAAAAAGGACTATTTACTATAATGAGAAATGAAACTGATAGTGGTTTAAGAGCAGATGCTTTACAGTATCTTAACTACCACTTTAGTATATTCATAATATTTACCCTAATTATGAGATAATTCATAATATTTACTCTAATTATGAGATAATCTGAGACAATTCGCTCACTGTAGATAATAAACCAGGCAGAAACCAAGTAAAAGCAGAATGTAGAGAGAGCGAGGTGTCTCAATCCTGCAAACTGTCCTGCCTGGACATACCACAAAGCCCAGAGGACATAAAGTCATCCTGAGGTTAACAGCTGCCTATTCAGATACAAGGATTTAGCCCCACAACATGGAAAGCAAGGTCAGAGACACCATTCAGACAGTACAAAGATCCATATGCTATCAGGAGAAAGTGGCTGAAGGTGTGAAGTTTCCATTCTTGAAGATATTCAGTACCAACCCCACGTAACCTGCTCTGGCTGAACCCGCTTTGGGCGAGGGGTTCCACTGGGCAATCTCCAGCATTTCCTTCCAACCTCAGCGTCTCCACAATTCTCCAATATTCTATTCAAACACATTCTGTTTGATCTTAAGATGGACATCAACTGTCATAATCTACCATGATTCTTCTCAAAGATAAAACGCTTTGTGTTAGCAGATCTCAGGGAAGAGTTCGGGACTCATTTGCACTTTCCAAATGATTAAACAGTTGGGAAAACTTTCTAAAAATCTTCAAGTAGATTGGGGTTTTAGAGATAAATCCAGAAAGTATATGCACAGTTACAGAATTCTTATATTTAATGTTTAGGGACAGGTAAGTGATTTTTCTGCTTCTGAGCTAGAATTCTTATACTTCTATGAACACACCACTGATTGTATGTCTGTACAGCATTTTAAGGGATGCTTCATGGGTGCCTCAAACCCACTCTCTGCCCATAGACACAAGGAAATCAGCTGTGATTTAAGGATGCTCTCCAAACCAGACACTCTGTGCATCTACCCAGATGCAGCAGCTCTCCATATTCAGGTTGTACAGCACAAGATCAACGCTTGAGACTGCTATTGAAGAGTCACAGAGACTCACCAGCAAAAAGCGCTTGCTAAGAAAAACTCTTCAAAGCTCACAAAATTCTTTTCAGAATGTGCTTCGTTTTAATTCTTGCCAGCCATCAATCAAAATAAAAACACGGCATACTGAGGCTACTTCTGTTAAGGTTCTGCACAACAGAAACTTGTGTGTTTTAAGTAGTTTTGGCACAGAATCCACTTTTTGAGTTCTTTCTAATGTTCTCCAAGCGCCTCACTGGAGAAACTCTCCCACCCGCCCAAACAGCCAGCACGAAAGGGTTCCTCAGCCACCAGAGCCCTCTCTCAAACCCCTAGATCCCTGCAGAGCCTCGGCCCCTGGGCCAATACAGGGAGGAAAAGTACAAACATCGGGTTGTGACAGCTGGAAAGGGCTCAGAGCTCAAAGACAAGGGAACATTCCCCATTTTGAAGTGCCTCCAGCTGAGAGCCAAGCTCTGCTCACGTGTCGCTGGGGAAGGGAAAGCGAAAAGCTGCATCTTCTGGGCACGCAAATTGCCGAAACACGGCAAACTCCGGCAAACCGACGCCCACCGGGACAAAAATTCAGTATTTATCGAGCGGCTCCCACTGCACCGCCCTCCCCACGCTTCCCGCCCAAACCGCCCCGCCGCCATCTTGTGGCCCGGCACCCGCCCCCGCCGAACTCCATTTCCCGTGCAGCCCAGCGGCGGGGCACTACGGGAAGGCGGCGGCCACCGGCAGAGCAGGTACGGGGCGGGAACTCCCCACCGGGGTTCGGGCGGGCAGCGACCCCGAGACCCCTTCCCGCCGCGGGGGCTCCTCAGCGCTCCCCGAGGGTCGGTTCGGAGGAGGCGGCGGCGCTGGGCCGCGGCCCAGCCCTGCTGAGAGGCCGGTCCCGCCCCGCTGCCCCGCCTGCCGTCGGTGTGCGCGGAAGAGCCGCAGAACAAGGCCTGGGGAGGGGAGTTGAACACTTAACTCATCGTAACAGATAGATATATCTATATATGTTTATGCTTTCTTCGCAACAGCCATCTTTCTTCCGAGCCCCACCGCCCTCCCGAGGAAAACCAGGGCAGAATGTGGTTCTGCCTCGCCCAGCAGATGGTGAAATGAAGGGCCTCAATTAAAAGATGACAATAGATCTGTGAATAACTGAATGTGTAGTGATGTGTTAAAACTCAGATTGGTTTTAATGTGCGTTTTTACTATGTGTTTTATAGGTCAATTTCCTTAAATAGTGCCAAAGGAAAGAGGATGGAACCAGAAAATACTGCCAAGGAAACAGTCCTCATTACTGGAGGAGGTGGTTATTTTGGCTTCCGGTTAGTGTGTTACTTACTTACTAGGTACAAGAATAAACTTAATGGGTTGCTGCTGGTGAGGCAACAAAATCTGTCTGTAAACGGGAGGACTGTGGGCCTGATACAGTTCACCCCATCTGATTCATCGGGACCTCGGTTTTAAACAAACATACTATTCTGTTTCCACATGTTTTAAGTAAACATGTTATTCTGTTTCCAAATGTCAAGCATTGACTGACTCACAGACATTTACCTGGTCACCTCCGTAATGGGGGTTTAGATCCTCCTCCTCCAGCCTGCTCTGGAGAGCAAGCCTTCACTTGTCTGCAGAGCTTTGACAGTTGGCCATGGCCTGCAAATAGTGACACACGTGCTTAGCTGTAGAGATTAAATACTCCAGCTGCTCTCTACACTCAAGAATATGTTTATTTTTATGGACAGTGATGTTTTAGGATTGGAGTTGTTAATAAAGGTACCTATTTCAGTGAAATCCATCTCCCCTTACTGTAGGTGGCTCTGCAGGCCATGTAAAGAAAAAAAATCCTATTTTGAGCTATCCTCTAGAGTACTTTCAGAGTTACAACTGCTTACATAGGTGAAAGAGATTACAGTCATGACCAAAAAGTAAATTTCAAGCGCGGGTGGAAAAAAAAAACAAAACCAAAAACATACCTCAGAAGATCCCTGTCTGACTTCTGCTTGGCTTTTTCCTCCATTGTCTCACCCTTTACGTACTATAGAAATACAACAGTTGTAGGAAAGGGGAGAGAAATACCAGATTTACACTTTGTGTCAATACCTGTCTTTATACCTGTGACTCAGAGTAAAATGTAGACTTGGCAAAGTATTCGCACCAGCTTAGAAGCATCTCGCCCGTTCCTCTTCTCCATAAATTTCAAACACAATGGCAAAGACCAACCTATTGTTATGACAAAACTGGGATGGTACAAAAGCAGTAAGATAAAACCAATATTAATTTTTTAAAAAATATTCAGCTACAGGTTTACATCTGAAAGGTTTGCTGTAGCTGATCTGTAGGGGACAGAAGCAGAGTAATAGCTGGGTTCTTCCAAAAGGCTGCGTTGGTTATTTCTGTTCTTAGTTTTCCTTTACAGCAGTTCCACGTCTTTCTTTTTTTTTTTTTTTTTTTCCCCCAAAGTATCAATGGAGCATCAGTACCTAAAGTATCACAGTTGAATCTTGCCCGTAGTAGATGGCTGAATATTTAAAAGACCCCCATCAGAAAAGAAAGAAAAAACACCAGTAATAAAATAGTTAATCGTCTTCTCCTACCTCCAGGTGAAATGTTTCATGCATCATTATGCTATGTATACTAACATACGGTTTCTATCATGGTTTAGTTTAGGTTGTGCCATATACCAAAAGGGAGTTGATGTGATTCTCTTTGATGTCACGAAGCCACTTCAAACCGTGCCAGAGGGAATAAAGTTCATGCAAGGGGATGTCTGTTGCCTGTCTGCACTGGAGGAGGCTCTCAGAGATGTAATCTGCGTATTCCATATCGCTTCCTATGGAATGTCTGGCAGGGAGCAGCTGAACCGAAAACTTATAGAAGATGTTAATGTGAAAGGAACAGAAAATGTCATCCAAGCCTGCAAGAGCACAGGAGTGTCAAGTCTGGTTTATACAAGCACGTATAACGTGATATTTGGAGGCCAGATTATAGAAAATGGGGACGAATCTCTGCCTTATCTACCGCTTCACCTTCATCCAGATCACTACTCCCGGACCAAATCTGTAGCTGAAATGAAGGTGCTGGAGGCAAACGGTGCTGAGCTTGGAAACGGGAAAGGTGTGTTAAGGACCTGTGCTCTCCGACCAGCAGGCATCTATGGGCCTGGAGAACAAAGACATCTCCCAAGAATAGTTAGTTACATTGAAAGGGGACTGTTTAAATTTGTATATGGAGATCCTCTTAGTTTAGTAGAATTTGTGCACGTCGACAATCTGGTTCAGGCTCATATCCTTGCCTCCGAGGCCCTAAAAGCCAACAAAAAGCACGTAGCTGCAGGCCAAGCCTATTTTATTTCAGATGGTAGGCCTGTAAATAACTTTGAATTTTTCAGACCGTTAGTGGAAGGTTTGGGTTACAAGTTCCCAACCTGTCGTCTTCCTCTCTCCCTTGTCTATTTTTTTGCATTCCTTACTGAAATAGTTCATTTCCTTGTAGGTCACATTTATAATTTTCAGCCTCTCCTCACGCGCACAGAGGTTTACAAAACTGGGGTGACGCATTATTTTAGCATGGAGAAGGCCAGAAAGGAGCTGGGGTATGAGCCCCAGCAATACAGCCTGAACGAGGTGGTCGAGTGGTTTAGATCTCAGGGATGCGGATCGAAGCCGAGGAAATACACCACTGTGCATCTTGTGAGGGATGGAGGATTGCTCTTGCTGCTGCTGGCTCTGGTGGTCTCGTGGTTTCCATCCGCAGTTTCACTGTCACTCTGAAAAACGAAACACTGAGTGTGGAGAACAGAATTTAGTTATGGTTTCTGAGCACTTTTGCTTTTGACAGACAGGTTAAATAAAAAAACCACACCAAAACAAGAATTAATACACGTTTGTGTCATTCAGGTAAATGCCTTCAACAGTTTTATCCCTAGGAAGCAGAAATGCTGAGTAAAAAAGTGTAATTTTTAGATATGTTTCCTCTTCAGAGTAAAACTGAGCTTAGTATTACTGCAAACAGTGTTTTATTTTGGGGTACAGCAGCACACTGCAGCGAATGGAACAAGTGTCCTTAGACTGACCCTTCTTCTCCCTGATGGGATTATACTCTTCATCCCTGCCCTTTAGTCCTAAAAAGTTTGTGCTGCATGGTCCAGTGGAGAAGCAGCTGAGTCTTTGATCACATTCCAAAACCAGATTCTGCTTTCCAGCTTGGATGCATATATACCTAACCAAGATTAACTGATAAACAATAAATAAATAAATGCTTTTTTTTCTTAATTAATACATTCTGGTGTGCTTTTCTGTGTTAACTGTGATATCTAATGACATTTCTGGAAAATGCACTATGGTTAATCTAAGTTATAAGCAAAGTGCTTGAAGCAGCAGATTTGTAGATTTTTCTAACGGTAAAATATGCCTGTTTAAAATGAATGAGCTAAAGTGCATTCATAAATAAAACCTATGATTTTCCCAGCATTATTGAATGGTTAAACAAATAATCCATCAAAGATGTTTGGTAAGTCATTACATTCACATTTCACTGTTTATAGAACATTTTTAGCCTTTCACAGTATTTCTTTAACACCCAACACCATTTGAATAGAACTTTGCCTTCATAGTAGGATGTTAAATATTTGATACAATGAAACTCCTAATTTTGTGGAGTTTTAAGAACAGAAAAATAAGACGTTGTTAAGTCCAGGTCACTACTGTCTCCAGCAACTCCCTCCTCTCTGTCAGTTTGATGTAGGAAGAGAAACTGAGAAACTTCACATCAAAATGTTAAAGCACAAAGTTGTTTTCCCTTAACCCATGGGCAGTACAATTTCAGTGCTTCCCGATACAAGGATGGTCCTTCAAGAAATTCACACTTCTCTTTAAACTTTACTCTTTCCATTTTAACAGGTGAAACTATGCTGATCTTAAGTTAATTTTGTGTAAGTTCCAGTTAGTTCAGTTCTGTGAAGCTCTACTGGGATTTAAATGGGGACGTGAAGAGGAGACAGACCGTGGTTCTACTGCGCTGGTAAAGCATTCTCAGAAAACAAAAACACCCAAATAGAGAAACCAAGCTAAAAGTCCACTGCCACCTTTGTTTAGAAGATGGAGATTTTTGTACTTAATGCTGACTGAAGACAGCATTATTTTTAGGATGTTCAGTTCTTTTCCTAAAAAGTTTACCTTTAAAAGAAAAAAAAAAAAATCACTATTGATAGCTAGATGTTTTGTTTTGCTTGAAATTTGACTTCTCCTTTGTTCCCCTCCCAGTGTGTACACCGTGAAAGATGCTGTATTTAACACTTAGCTTGAGGGACAGCTCAGGAGAGAACTCAAATTGCTTTTTTTTCCTTTTTCCCCCCTATCATAGCAAACAAACTGAGGGGCCCCGGGGAGCGGTGTTTGTGTAGCAGGAGTGTTGTGTTCCCTTATAAAGGGCTTATGTGCCTCTGACAGAGCACTGGTGGCAGAAGGGCCACTTTCCAGAAGTCATTAATACACATCATCATAGCCTGCAGAAAGAAGAAAGTTTCTTTTTAATAAAACAGGAAAAAAACAGACAGTTGTGACCTTATGGAAGCATCCAGCTATGGTTCTCTTTCCGACAAGCCCTGTTTCTTAAATGAAAACCGCGTGGTAATTTTCCCCTTTAAATTCTCTAGTTTTGACACAATGTTATCAGAAGCAGATTAAGACATTTTAATGCCGGCAGAAGCTCTAGACAAAACCAAATGTACAAGAAATTGCACAAGCGCCTGTTGCACAGAACCACAGCATTGGTATTTCACACCAAGTCTTGTAAAAAGATCTTTTTAAGATAACTCTTTTATCTTTTATCTAAAATATAACTTCCAAGATAACTCCCCGAGGAATTTCTTCTGCTATTTGTGATCTTTTTATTAGCAAAACTCAGCTGCTGCCATCATCATTATCTCAATGGTGGAAAAAAAAATCTATGAAAGGGTCCTAAACTCAGGAAGCCTGAACCCGGGCTGTTGATGGTGGCTGGGGTTAAAGCCCTGGGTAGCTTTTTAGGTACAACAGAAGAGCAAAATGCTAAGGAGACAAAAAAAACCCACAAAAAACCACAAAAAAACCCCACAGTGTTTTGTCCTAACAGCCCGTGACCTGTGCTGGAGCAGGGGCTGCTAAATCAGGTCCTTGGCAGGAGAAACAGGCAGCAGCCACCCCAGGCCTCATCAGCAGCATGTCAGAATATTCCGTAATTCCCTGCCACTCAGCTCCACCTAGTAAAAAAGGCAAAGTCCTCACTACAGAAGAGCTGAAGGATACTTTTCCCCTTCCCAAAATGAAAACAGGAAATCTGTGGCTTAAGGACATACTACAAATTTGCTTTAAAATCACATATGTATAAAACCCATCACAGCTGCTCTATTTTAAGTATTTTACAATGAGAATTCTCTCCTTCCTGTTAGGTCTTTTTTTTTTACTTTTTAGTACTACTCTTGTGTGAACAGCCGAGTAAATTAAGGTAATTAATTCAAGTGTGTCTGTTTCCAAATTTTAATCTATTATCTGCTTTCCTGAAAGTGAATTACCAGAAATGCATCTAAAAACTGAAAAAGCGGAACGGAAAATATAGCACAGCTTCCATTTTTCCTAGTTCTCAAAACTCATTTAACAACTGATGGGTGCCTCACTACAAACATCAGCATCGTTCTTTAAAGTGAATAGTTTCAGAACCTTTGGTCAGGTGCTTCACCTCGCATACACAGCACATCAAGGTAAAAACTCTTCCAGACATACATGAACAATTTATACTTCTAATACATAAATATATTTATTTTAGAAGTTTAAGTATCAATCATCCCTAAAGTAGATCAGATTTTTATAGTGTCTTCTCCTAAGTGACCCTTCATTACTATTTATTAGTAATTTCCACATATTGTCAATAATGTAGTGGCATATTTAATAACTCGTGATGTGATCTTCACAAAAATGTGTCCTGAACACTCATAATTTACACACATTGTAAATGATCTAGGGATTAAATTGCAACTCAGGAGTACACAAGCGTTAAGGGAACTATTTCTGCTCTATTTTAGTCAAGCTCACGATTCCCTGTTTTGAAAGGGTAACACCTAAGAATGTCAACAAGCAATGAATCATAGAACGGTTTGGGTTGGAAAGGACCTTAAGATCATCTTGTTCCAACCCCACTCATGCTGACACACGACTGTAGCAGGATTCAACAACCGGACTTCAGCTTCTATGCCACAGTCAGAGTTTTACAACTAGTCTGGAGAATTCAAAAAGAATCTCAGGTACAAAGCTAACACCATCTCACCATGCAGATGGTTAGTTTGAGAATTGCAAAACTGAAAAAAACATGCTCACAACAGAGAAATTAACAGATGCACTGGGGTGGAAAAAAGTGAGAACATAGGCAACAAAACACCTCAATGAAGCAATTGTTTGGACTTCAGAACTTGTGCATACCAATACTCACAGATTTAAAGGTGATAAAGACCATTTGGTTCATCTCATGACCTGTGGAAGACCTAGGCTGCAGATACCTCATATTAACTCCTGCTCAATATATGTAATAATTTTTATCAAAAGACTGAGAAAAATTTTGTTCCCAAGAGTCCCAACTATGAAAAAAACCACAATAAAAAACCAGCACGCATTCACCCAGCATCACTTCTGCCCAGGCAATCAAGAGGACCTTATGCCCAGAAGTAACGCTGGTATACTTTTACGGTGAACATCAAGATAACTGAGCTTCCAAATTACTACAAACTCATCTTTGACTTGCTCAGACTTCATTGTTTGAGTTGATCCAAATCTGACGTGCGCTGGGCCTGAAGGTTGTATCTACCTATCACTGAAAAAGGTCGGTTCGGAGTTGCAAGTTAAACATGATCTTTGGCCTTTTCCTCCTGCCCTGCTTGTTTGCAGCCAGGTGAAGCGCAACGATAACCTTGTCTATGGAAACAATCAATAAGTCAGTTCATCTTAAAAACACAGAAATGCCCTTCATCCAACCTCCAGCAGAACACACCCGAATACACCAATTTTCAGTAAGAACTCACTCATACTGCCTCAAGTGACTGGCAAAATTCATGAAATTCAGTGAGCAATGCTTAAACAAAGAAGCATCTGGCATCATTCACAACACTGCTGAGATATCAAAAATTATTTATTAAAAATAAGTTATTTTAAGGATTTAAAACAGTTTCTATAAGAATACAACAATTTAACAGATATTGTTAACTTCAAAAAATTAGCCATGTTTTTCCTCCTGAATTGTAAAATTAGCACACACATCCAAACCTAATTTTACATTAAAACAGTTGCAACTGGGAAAAAGTTGCTACAGAGTCTGCCCTGATAAAGAACGGAGAGGTGAGGTTTTGGAGTTAAAACACAGAATGCAAGAAATAAGAGAAGAGTCAGTACATCGCCTTGCCCATCGCTTCAAGTGAACAAAACAGTCAATGCAGTATTTTCCTTCTGAATACAGCGTAACATTATACTCTGGGGAAAAGTCTTTCTGTAAAATTAAATGCATTTTCATAAATACAGAGGGAGTGCCTCATAACTTTTGGCATCACGTATGTGTGGAGAATGCACGCAGGACTTTTCAAAGGACTATAAAATGTGCTAATTCTTAAATATTTGCACAGCAGCAGCACAAGGAACTCCTGTGTTCGTCACACAATGGCTGTTCTGTGTCAGGAATATACACACCAACGAAAGGAGCCAGGACAAATCAACAATCTGGTTATGTCTGCTCTGGAACTAAGCTTTAAAAAAAAAAAAAAAAAAAAAAAAAAGGAAAACCCCACAAAACGAAACAAAACCCCATCACAGCAACAGCCTTGAGCTCCAGGGTTGGATCTCCCCAAGCCCAAGCATCTTGTAGTCTCCTATTTTTTGTGATCAGTCCATACCTAGCTGGTATTCAGCTGCCTATAAACCCCAACCCACCTGTAGGAACAGCCTCAGGACCTTCCAGACAGGACTTTGGGCCACCTTGTCTGATCAACACTGACAGCACCATGTTTGCACAACATTAAAAGGGAATAATGGAGGCTGCTGAATGAAGTATCACACAGGGACTGATCCTATGACAAACTAACCACGTCCTGGAACATGCTATAAAATGCACGCACACCAATGGTCCCCCTGCCTTGAGGGAGAGCAACTGGATCATCTCATTACACCTGCAGATAAACCCAGCTTTATCCAGCAGTCCAGATTACAGCTCCACCTCCCAAATCCTCAGCTTGATATGATTTTTTTCCTTATTTGAGGGAGGTTTGCTCCCATCTAATCCCTGAACAGGTCAATCACAACTGTGTACTGAAGAAATTTCAGGCAGGAGGAAGAAAAGCAGATAATTGCCTTTAACTTTGCTCTCTTCTCTTTTTCAGTTGGGTGATTAGTAATTAATTTCTTTATAATGAAAAATTTACAGAAGCCACCCCATTGTGGGACACACTATTGTACACTTTCATCTTCAAGACAAGACTGTCTTTACAGAATAACTAAAACCTCAAGGGGGTTCCTAAAACCATCTTCTGTGAATGCACAATGGCATCAATTAAGTGCCTCCTGAAACAACAAAAGTCATAGCATGGGGAGCAAGAAAAACTGAAAATTGCTGAGGCAGCTTCATCAGGCCACGAATCCCAAATCCATGCAAGTTTTCTGCAATCAGAAATACAGCACTATGTATGCAGTGTTTTAATGCCCCAGGCAGTCACTGAGATGGAAAAACTTGGCTCCTCTGCACACATTTGAAAGTTAAAGCCGAGCATACAGATAGCAAAACTCCACCCATGTAGAGATAAAGCAATGAGGAATTTGATAGTAATAACACAGTGCTAGCACAAAGAACCAACATGTGTACAAATTATGACAACTGGCGTTAAATATGCCATTGAAGGACTTTGGTTCTGCTCTAGCAGGAAAACACACTTGCTCAACTAACAAGTTTTCTCATCTGTAGCTCCAGTTCTTCATTTGATTAAAGGCATAAGAACGATGTACCTCTATATTTGTGCATACTATCACTCTTGGATTAGATACATTTTGGGAAAATGGTCTACATTTACAGCACACTATCATTTGACGCTATCATCTAAGTAGGATTGCAAGATTAAAAATGGACAGTTCATTAAAAAATTCATTTCTAAGCACATTAGCAGCTGAAAGGATTTGCAAAATGATACTATACCAAAGTAAATGCTTTTCAGAATTTTAAATACCTTTCCACAAACAACCAGGTATTTCCTACTGCGTATCTTAAAACTTTTCCTCCCGGTGCCCTGAGGCTGCGAGCATCGGTTCAGAGGGGCTATGGACACGGGTTCACACATCATTCCTTTCTTTAACCTTTGCAGAGAGTTCAACAGGAGAAACACAACTACAGTCACAGAGAGTACTTGGTTTCAACAAAATTAACATATTATCTAGTTCTGAAAAATGTAACAGAAATATTTTAACAGGAGACGATGCGGTACGAGCTATCAGCTGCCCACAATATTTTGTACAGTATCAGAAGTACAATCTGCTGCCTTGGGGCACTGTAACATACATGACATGACAATGCTGGTGTAGAAGTGCTTTTTATAGCATTTAATAAATTAAAAACTCCCTACCAGTTAATCTTAAGGACGCAGATTGTTAAAGTGGTGTGATTCCAGGCATGCAAACTCTTGTGAATGTCTTTATCTATAGCCTGGAGATGATTTATACTTGGACTTCAGGTATTGGTAATAAGAAGTGAGGTCTATCCAGCTACATGCCCTCAAATGTTAAAAATCTTGAATACACAGAGGGTCTGGCTGCACAGAGGGTATGATTTGTACAGAATATAAATTATTAGGAATTAAAACAGTTTTTCTTATTACAAGAAATTATTAAGGAAACACATCTTTCCTCCTCCTTCTCTTCTTCTTCCAGTCATTCAGTCTGATGAGACCGTCATTGAGTAGGATGACCAGGATAAATTAGTATCTCTTCCTGAACTGCACCACAAAGCACACATCAAAGAACAATTGCTTTAAGAGTAGAATTTGCTGTTACTGACTTTCTTCTCCCTTAATCTTAAGAGAAAAGAAAAAGAAAAAGTTAAGTCTACTACAAATTCCTCAGAGGAAAACAGTCTACCAAGTTCAATTTACTTAGACACAAACAGTGAGCATTGCAAATTTTTTTCCTCAATAAATAGGAGTAAACCAGTAATTCCTAACAATATTTAAAGAAAAGTCTTCCTCCCATCCTATCTCCAATTCAAGACTTCCTCCTGGTATATGAAGCTTCTGTCTCCCTCCCTCACCCCCAGCCCAAAGGTGGCAGCAAAGGAGAAAGATCCTTCCCCTAATCTTTGGATAACGTACTGACACTTAACTAACAATTCTATCTTGTTACAATTCAATACTGGTTTTATATTTTGTGGTGGTGTGTATTTGGAAGCATGTTTTTTTCCCCACATATCTAATATGCTAATGACATTTCCAGGGACATGACTTTGACAGAGGAGTGAGGCAGTTTATTTATTTGGCTGTATATACTTCTAGGCTTTTCTCCTGGAAAGCAGAAGAAGAGAGGAATATAAACTCACGGGATCACATGTTTCGCTATGATCACCAAAAGCAGACATTTCACAGCATCTGCTGGCCTCTAGTGGCTTGCAGCCCAGCCTTGCTTCACTGAAGCCCTTCCTCGCTTCAGACACACTCACTCTTTAGATGCTCGTTTTGATAAATCTGAGATTTCCCTACCATAAATCAAGTCTGGGTAGAGCTGCCTTGGAAAGGAGAATGAACCCACCTTCGGTTGCATGTCTCTTGATATATCTGCAGTTTGTGCTCATTCACATTGAATTCTTTTAATATAGCATCTCTGTTAGGATTCCTTAAATTCATATGGGTGTCATAAAGGAACAGCTGGTTATTAAGCTCCTCCTGCCGTTTCCGAAGTTGCCGACATGAGGAATAAAGCTCTTCTTCACTTTCCTTCAAAAGAATATTGGAAATCAATGTAACTTGTAAGACACATACCCAAAGTGACACAGAATCAACATAGCTTGGAGGATTATTTTGTTTTCCTAAACATGTTCCATTAGCTTTATATAGAATGTTTTATAAAATAAGTTTTATAAGATGTTTCTGGAACATTTATGGAAACAAACTAACTAAGCAAGCCATACTCTTTAACGGGGGCATCAGGGACATATCTAAAAACTTCTATTGGAATATTTTTCCCTAATAAAGCCTGTCGATCTGTTGAGGAAAGGACAGCAAATGGTTTATCATAGTGGGATATCAGATTACAACAGTTTCAAAACTACTTTGTAAACAGTTTAATTTTTGACTGTTCCATCATATTTGTATGTTATGCTACATACTACCTGTCCTGGTGCTTTCCTATGGAAATCTACACTAAAGGTGGAAGGACTGGTAAATAGGACCCTTAATAGAAGCAAGTGCTCAGATGATCAAGAAAGGAGGACAGATCCTGTGTTTCTGTGGAGTTAATGGCAATTCAGTACTTGCAGATGAACCAATAAGTATTTGAAGAGTAATTTGCAGCAGTTTCTGTTGTTGTATGCAGCCCACAACAGTAATTTTCAAAATACTCCACGAGCCTAAAATAATCATCATGATTCCTTTTATGACTTCAAATTATTTTAATACTTCAAAACTTTGGCTGCAAAAGCTGCCTCCTTTATAGAGTTACTAGTGGGGAATAGTACTGGCAGGACCGAAGTCTTAATTTTCACATCAGCAGCAAAACAAGATACTTATCCTACAAGAAATGACATGCAATCAATAAATGTAATAAATCTAAACATTTTCAGAGGCAGCATACTAATGAGAATTCGTCTTTCTGCACTCAGTCCAGATCACGGAAAACTGACAGCTTACCAACATACCCAAGGGGTTTCTCTTACAGCAACAAGATATTTTCCTAAACCTTCCTTTCCCTCCTGCACCACATTCCTACAGCTCCCAAGTATGAGTTGAAGCAGCTGAAACAGCCTCAGTGTCATGCTACTGATTAAGTTTTAAAAGGAATTTTTTTTTCTTTTATTTACTTTTTGTTTTAAAAGGGGAAGGAAACTTTGCATTCACGAAGGGAAAAGCAGATTGCCAATTACCAATTTGCAGGTGTAATCATCAAGATGCATATGTAATACCATTTGTTCTTGTAAATAAAGGTAATCCACAAAACTAGACTTTAAAAACCCATTTAAGAATGTCCACTTCAATCTTTATGTTAAAAACATATACACCATTGAGGCTGATTGCAATCAGAAAAAACTGAAGAGAAACACACACTTTCTAAAGCAAGTAAATAAATTTTCAAGCAAGTAAGACATACTTATAAATGTAACAACCACCTCAGTGTAGTACCATTTCTACAACACCACGAAAACCTGTTAACTTCAACATAAGGCCCCACGTAATAATTCACAAATGTGAACGCTTACATCTACAATATTCTTGCTTCTCTATTCCTGAAAAATTCCACAGCCATCTGTAATTCCCCTTTACAATTCTCTATTTCATCTCTAAGAGTATGCAGATGGGCTCTGTATATAAACAGGCCTGTTATTAAATTCTATCATTTTATGGAGGGTCATCATTTTAAAAAAAGGGCAGAAGAACAGATGGAGACAGCCTTGATCTTTTCTAATGCTTCTTGAACGATCTGGCAAAAGTTCTAGAAGTTGATTAACCACGGCAAGTCTTGGTTTGTTGCAGACTGCCAAACAAAAGGGGAAAATTTTGAAAGTTCTCCTGCCACCGCATTACCACCCCGAGACATCAGACACTGTAGAAACACAGAGCTGTGCTGCATCTTCATTTGGCTTAACAAGCAGAAGGGGCTTCAAGAGCGCGCAATGTGCTACTGTCAAAGGAGTCAGTGCTGACAGATTGGGAGACATACTGCTGCTATGAACAACACTTTAAGAGCTACTCCTGCCCCAGGCAGCTAATGATCTGAATTTCTGAAGAGAAACCACGGCAGGAGGAATTCACAATACATCTACAAATGATGTCCATGCTCAACATTAGGCAATGGTGAGCTGCTGCCAGTTTTCTCAAAGGCAGCAAGCCAAAAAAAAAAGCAGTTTATGACGCCTCCTCTATCAGACTTGTGTCCATGAAACATGAACATTTTAAACATCTTCAAAGGAGACAGGTCTCTTTTGTTTACAGAGACACACACACTCCCAATCTCAGCTTCTGGCCCTCTCCTGCTCTCATGACTCTCCATTAGCCAAGAGAAGGAAGCTTCCATGGCTGCCAAACACCAGCATTTTACATCATCTGCTAGAAGGTGGCTTTGTAAAAATTTGACAAGGAGTGTTTGAAAAAGGCTGCCACTGCTTTGTGAGGAAGAATGTGACTGAATTCAGTAATTTCCATTTCAGTGTATGCAACTGCAGGCACAAATCCCTCCAGAGACATAATGACTTACAGTTAGCAGAAGTTGGTGTTTTAATCAGGGAAAATAATGTACACTGGTGTGAACTGCAGCGTAAGCCTGACTGTTTGTAAAAGACTATAAATAAGAAGTTGGACTTTTTTTTTCTCTGAATAAAAAGGGTACTGGAAAGCACCCTGAAATACCCACTTCTCAGAAACATCTTTAAACTTTCATCACATGGCCTCTACACCAGTGTATTTAAATTACATAAAATATTATTGAGACAGAGAGAGAGTCTAAAAATAATCCCGCTTCAAATCAACATCTACAGCAGCACCTTTGAAACACCAACAAATGCTGTTCACAGATCAGCCACTTTAATGCCCGCCTCCGTGAACAAGGACACATCATTATTTTTCCCCCCTGTATATTTAAAAATACTGAGATTTCAATTAGGTGTTTTAGAGAGGCTTAAAAGACGAAGATTAGCACTTCTGTAGGAAACAGAATGTCTTCCACCTGATGGGCTATTTATTTTAATGAAATACTGGAAGAAATTACTATCTTATCTTTCTGAAGTGTTGGGGTTTTTTATGTAGGACCTTTTAAAAAAAGGATTATTCTACAAAGTTAAAGTTGAGTTTAGCCAGCTTTGCATGGCATCAGTCAGTTAACAGGGGAAGACAATGACCACACTGTTACAGCAAAAACTAGTGGAGGTAATGAGGCTTTGTTAGTACATTATTTCTTTTAACAACTGCGTAATCCGTCCACCCAGAGGGAGAGTAACTCAATTTGTGTTATTGGTCTTCCCCAGTACCTGCAGAAGAAATGCCTGACAATAGCACCTCAGACACAGAACAGAGAAGTAAATCCTCATTTCCTGGTTTCCACAAAGAATGTCCACCAGGCCACAAAGACATACTGTCTAAGTGAACAAAAAAAAAAAACCCAGTGGTTCTCACCAGAACTTGTTGCATTTCACAGTGAACCAGAAGTGAGGCCAGCTCTATATCTTCACTATAGCCATTCTTGAGAGGAACAGACTTGTGTCCATGAAACATGAACATTTTAAACATCTTCAAAGGAGACAGGTCTCTTTTGTTTACAGAGACACACACACTCCCAATCTCAGCTTCTGGCCCTCTCCTGCTCTCATGACTCTCCATTAGCCAAGAGAAGGAAGCTTCCATGGCTGCCAAACACCAGCATTTTACATCATCTGCTAGAAGGTGGCTTTGTAAAAATTTGACAAGGAGTGTTTGAAAAAGGCTGCCACTGCTTTGTGAGGAAGAATGTGACTGAATTCAGTAATTTCCATTTCAGTGTATGCAACTGCAGGCACAAATCCCTCCAGAGACATAATGACTTACAGTTAGCAGAAGTTGGTGTTTTAATCAGGGAAAATAATGTACACTGGTGTGAACTGCAGCGTAAGCCTGACTGTTTGTAAAAGACTATAAATAAGAAGTTGGACTTTTTTTTTCTCTGAATAAAAAGGGTACTGGAAAGCACCCTGAAATACCCACTTCTCAGAAACATCTTTAAACTTTCATCACATGGCCTCTACACCAGTGTATTTAAATTACATAAAATATTATTGAGACAGAGAGAGAGTCTAAAAATAATCCCGCTTCAAATCAACATCTACAGCAGCACCTTTGAAACACCAACAAATGCTGTTCACAGATCAGCCACTTTAATGCCCGCCTCCGTGAACAAGGACACATCATTATTTTTCCCCCCTGTATATTTAAAAATACTGAGATTTCAATTAGGTGTTTTAGAGAGGCTTAAAAGACGAAGATTAGCACTTCTGTAGGAAACAGAATGTCTTCCACCTGATGGGCTATTTATTTTAATGAAATACTGGAAGAAATTACTATCTTATCTTTCTGAAGTGTTGGGGTTTTTTATGTAGGACCTTTTAAAAAAAGGATTATTCTACAAAGTTAAAGTTGAGTTTAGCCAGCTTTGCATGGCATCAGTCAGTTAACAGGGGAAGACAATGACCACACTGTTACAGCAAAAACTAGTGGAGGTAATGAGGCTTTGTTAGTACATTATTTCTTTTAACAACTGCGTAATCCGTCCACCCAGAGGGAGAGTAACTCAATTTGTGTTATTGGTCTTCCCCAGTACCTGCAGAAGAAATGCCTGACAATAGCACCTCAGACACAGAACAGAGAAGTAAATCCTCATTTCCTGGTTTCCACAAAGAATGTCCACCAGGCCACAAAGACATACTGTCTAAGTGAACAAAAAAAAAAAACCCAGTGGTTCTCACCAGAACTTGTTGCATTTCACAGTGAACCAGAAGTGAGGCCAGCTCTATATCTTCACTATAGCCATTCTTGAGAGGAACCGATCTAAAACCTGGTGAGGGAAAACATGTACAAAGGACAATTAGAGTCAAGAATCAAGGCGAAGGGTTATCTGCAGTCACAGAAACGGTGCACAGAGTCCTGAGGGCCAACAGATCCTCCACTGCTCAAATGCTCCACTGCTGAGGGCAGGCTTTGCTATGACAATCACGGGGAAGCAAAAGGCAAGAATGGCAAAACTGAGAAACACACAATTTCACATGTTCCTGAAAACTAAAGCCAGAAGCAGAGGAAAGCAGAAAGCTCACTCTATATACATCCTCATCCAAGGAAATGGCAAAACTGAGAAACACACAATTTCACGTGTTCCTGAAAACTAAAGCTAGAAGCAGAGGAAAGCAGAAAGCTTACTCTATATACATCCACATCCAAGGTAATTAACAAAAGAAATGCACTGACACCAAAACAGAAGAAGAATCTTCCCAGATTTTACTCAGAGCACACCACCCTGTTGCTGAAGTGGAACATGTAGTAAAGACAGTGCAAGTTATTCTACATAATGCTTTCCTATCTCAATTTTTAAAAAAGGAATTTCAAGAGGGTGAGAGAATTACTTTAAATACTTATATTACAGACCCAGTATCATAATAAACAACGAATTAAAGGAACTGAGATCCTTTGGCACGTTGCAGCTGCTACTGAGAGCAAAGTCACCATACAATAATGCTGAACAGCCTCTTTTTTATTTAGTCCTTTATTATATCCACCCATCTTACCTGATTTGATTCCTTTGATGGGAAAAGTGGCGTGTGCTAAGAAATTGGGATCACTGAACATATCCTCCTCATAAACAGCAAAGCGCAGAAAAGCGAGATTTGGATCATAAATTTCAAATTTGACTTGCTCTGGACAGGGTGCCCAAACTGGATTAAGGCCATTGTCATCTGTAATGAAAAGGAAACATTTGCAGTATGAAGCAATAATTTCACTTCATTCACATACGGGTATGTATCCCGGGACATTTTCTGGGGATACAAAGGCCCAAAAATCCTATTTACCATCTGTTTCTTGTTGTAACCTTGCTTCAGAAGGTTTGTATTTGTTTATTTATGAGAGGAGGTAGGAGGAAACTTGGCAGGGATAGAAATCCATGAAGAAAAGCTATTATTTGTATTTAAGCATATAAAACCTATTTGGGCACATATTTGGGAAAAAAAGCTAATTCATTGCTCATATTCATGAGCCTCATGCTCCTCATCAGAGTAGAAGCATGAAAAGCACTGGGAAGACTAATGTACAATGGCCCAATTCTTAAAGTAAATTATGGAAGACCAACTAATTTGATATGTGAGCCACAGCGAGAAAGTTTGCTCTCTAAAGTCTTGGTCACTTCCCACAAAAAATTAAAATCATAATCCTCTTCTCTGAAGTAGAGGAGCCACAACACACATTCTGCTCCTGATTCTGTGTCGTTTGGATAATTAGAACAAAAGCCTCTTGTCTACTAGAGGAACATTGCTGCATCCAGAAATATTAAAGGTGAAATATTAAGTGGCTGAGATATTGCCCCATTTCAGTGCACTTAAATGAAGCTCGTGTACACACAGACACTCACACAAACACACAGTCCTTAGCCAGAACTCACCAGAAGTGAGTTTTGATCAAAATTCTGTTGCATTGCAAGTTATACTACTTTACAGCCACGTATACCCACGCTGTCTCTGAGGGGAAGCCAGTCTTATAACCCAAGTTTAAATAAACACAGTCTGGATCTCACAGTTGCAACTCCCCATTTGGGCCAGACTTTTGGGAACTGACTAGCGCTGTTGGAGGCACTTTCAAGACAGTTATTTTTTAAAATATGCAAATACAGAGACTTATGCATAGGCAAAACCATAACACAATTGCGACTTTTTTTTTTTTTTTAAACAAACTGCAACAGTTTTTTTTTTTCCTAAATTTTATATAGATTGAAGTTTCTCAAATTAACTGACCCTGAGGCAAGGAAAAGAATAATATTGTATGACTCACCAGTCCAAAGCAACAGATAACTTACTCCTCCCTACACAGGCTGCTGGCCAATTACAGACAACATAAATTCACGGTCATCCTCTAGTCACTTTACTTAAGGGCACTGAAAGTAGAACCATATCCCTACAACACAGGAAACTGCAGATACTCACTCACAACTGTTGTCTTGAATTTGTTGTTATCATATTCAGCCCCACAAATTTCTACCTCTACAAAGGGACAAGCGATGCTTCTACCAAGTTTAGGGAGATGACGAGCACCTAAAACCTGCAAAAGCAACAGTAAATTACAACCACTTCCAAAAGAAACTTGGCAGCATCATTTCTGTACAGACGGTAGCCTACAGAATTAGATGCTGGGGGGAAATTCAGAAGAATATGCAAAAATACACACTCCCTCTCCTGAATATGTTTGCATGTATTAAACATACTATCTGTGCCACCAATAATAATATCTTCCATAGTTTGGGTAACCCAATGATTTTCATGTTACAACACTGTAGCTGATACTCATTACACCCAGTCTGTAGTTCCAGACCAGGCCTGTAGCATAAGTTTTGTTACGTTTCCTCAGTCTTTATTACATACCTATTTTAAGATATTCCTGCTTTACATTCACAGCCCCTGTTTACCTCTTCTCTAAACTGTAGTGAAAAGCAGTTAATGTGTTTCTTCTTTCTCAAAAAACATTTTCAAAGGGCAACCCTTGCTGTATAGCAACTGAGAACAGAAACAAGTTCAATTCCTGCTTGGTATCAGGAGACAACATGGCATCACTTTCAAATGTTTAACTCATCTCTCCATGAAAAACAAGAATGACATTCTGATTAAGTCACAGTATACTAAATATGATTAAGGGTGAGGGGGGAATCAGCTTATTACTTTTTCTGTGCAGTTTCTATATTTCATTATAAATATCTTTCTTCCACACTGGAAATGTCTGAACTAGTTAGACCGCTACTAACCAACCTCCAAAAGGACCCTTCTGTTGAAAAGTAA
This sequence comes from Calidris pugnax, assembly GCF_001431845.1. NCBI lineage: Eukaryota > Metazoa > Chordata > Aves > Charadriiformes > Scolopacidae > Calidris > Calidris pugnax. Next base: position 6,219,809 of record NW_015090842.1, on the reverse strand, counting down.
TTAGATAGAAAATGCAAGTTAGTTCATTTGGAATTTTTATTAGCAATTATATAAAATTATCTCAGGATTGTGTTTTCAGCCCTATAGAATGTGCTTCATTAGCATGATAAAGATATATATTTCTTTTCAGGAACCAGTCAAATTAGTTTTATTCTCAAACACACTGACATTTAGAAACAGTATTTTGACAATCTGTCAGATCTTGCTCTGAAACATAATAGCTTTATTTTTAGTTTTATAGATATTTATGACTTGTAAAAAACATAATTTACAAAAGAGATTTACCCTCACTGTCATAATCATCTGCAATTTCCTCTTCGCGTCATTTGGCATTGGGTCATATTCTTCATTTCGCATGCTTTCTGGCTGCAGAACATAGCCAGTGCGTCCATTAAGTGAAAACAAGGCATGGTTCAATTGCATGTATTTATCTAGGGAGAGAGTTAAACAGTCACAACAGAAGATCCTCATTTGAATAAAGCCAAAGAAATACCAGACTAACGGCTCCTCTCTCTAATTCTTTCTGGGCACCACTTTATCCAACCGAGCTGCAAAGGTAAACTGGAAGACTCAGTTCCCTTCAGTAACTGAACCCAATAGGCTGTTTCTCACCAATTTTAATCCTGATAAAACCATATCCATTCACAATTAGTTTCCTATCAATGTGTCATAAGCTGGCCCTTAACAGAAAGTGCAGTACAACCTTCCCCGTGTCTGAACAACTGTTCCTCCACTTGAAACTTACTGTAAAAATCTCTGCTTGCTTACCACAAAGAGATCAAGGTGAAATAAAGCCTTTAGAGTTTGGGGCTAGTTAGGCTCAAAGACAGAGCTTTTAGAGACTGATATCTGAGGACCAGCTCTATCAGGCAACCCCCACATTCAAAACCAATCTTTAGTTCTTGCACATCCCTTCTTGCTCGGAAGTACAAATAAATAGGACAGCCCCAGTGAGCAGAACAGCAGAGGGGCTAGAAAAGGGCTCCTTGGTGAAATTTGGGAATTTGGGAAATTTGGAAATAATGGGAATATTACCTGGAGTTTGGAAGTTAAGAGCCACCATCTGGGAGCCACAAAGCCAGAGGCGAAATGGGTCGTAGTTGGATGAATCGACCCTCTGTCCTTTAGGATAGACACGTGTCAGTCCCTTCAGGTTGTATTTCAACAACTCAACTGGCTTTTGCTTAACAATGCTCTCTGCCTTTGTTTCCACAAAAGAACGGATTTCTTTGAAATCAGGATTTTCTACACAGGGTAAGGAGGAAAAAGAGTGGTTACTAAAGGAAGAAAGAAGTCACCATTTATAATGCATTTCTACTAACACTCCATTTTACTTTGTTTTGCTTTGTCCTTTAATGCAATAATTGCCACAGTTTTCATGCAGACACGGCAAATTGGTTGAGCATCAAGTCTGAAAGTTAAAATTGCTTGCCTGCCACATGCTTTACAGCAGGGCAGATAAGAGTCTATAGTCATGTTCTCATCTCATCATTGCTAATAATGCACTTCTGACCACTATAACACATATTTAAATGAGACATCTTCTCCTGAGTTTAAATAGGGAGAAGAAAGGGTGAGCCAGGGTTAGCCAAGCCCTCAAACAATGACTGTAATTATAATGTCTTAACCACACTGACAGCTTATTAAAAACGTTTGCAAAGAAACTTAAGGAAGAAGGGCACATTTTCTGCCTTCTCCAGCAGCAATGACAAAAAAATGGAATAAGAAGTACATATTTCAGTGTCAGATTCCACATCCGCACTTACACAGATCCCAGTTCTGGTTTATAGTATGAAACCATACACCATTCCAATAGCTTACATAAATGGCAAACATGTTCTTACAGTAAAATTATATGAGGTAGAGTAAATCCATTTTGAAGGGTTTTAAAAACAAGTCATAAGTGTTCAGCCAGAGTTTTTCATCTCAAAAAAGTCAACTGACACATAATTAGTAAGCTTCCCCACAGAAGACACCTACGAGAGGGTGTCTCCAGTTAACTAGTTAGAAATTTGTGATGGTTTTTTTTTTGACAGTTGAATAGCATCAGTTCCCTAGTGTACAATTTCAAAGAGCCACTGAAAACTGCATGGGTGAGACAGAACTTTGTTTTCCAGTAGAGAAAGGATAGATTTTATCTTCAATTCTAAAATTTCAACTAACATCAGAAAAGAGAGCAGAAAGGGTGAAATTCAGATGTAATATTAAAGGAAATACCTAAATTGTCCTTGGTTTTGCTTGTTGGCTTGCAATAGATTACCAGATCAGATAATTCAATAGCAATCAGTTGATTCTTTTCCCAGTATTTCCTCCTGTTCTCCTGCAAAATGTAACAAAGCTTTAGATTACAGACACACTGAGTACTATGGTACAGTACCTTCAGGGCATACTCTAATGAAATGACAGTTGAACATTTTTTGTTGCTCAGATTCCTATCCGATAGTTTAGACACTTGCAAAGATGTAATGTACTTTTAGATCCAATTCAGAGAATGGGATAACCAAGTGCTTTTAGGTTTTAGTTGACAGTGCGGTTTTTGAGGGGTTTGTTGTGTTGTTTTGTTTTTCTAAGCAAGTGTTTCAGTGCTTCCCTGATCACTCCTACTCAAAAAAACTCAATTTTTTTCTTTTAATGTGGCTCTACTCAATTTTAGTTACATTCTCAACTCTATACCTCATATAAATGCAGATGTATGCAGAAAAAATACAAAGGGCAGTGAAGTGTATCTCTGTTTATTTACAATCCTGAGCAGGACAAGTCTTGTTAGTTAACTCCCAAACTGCTACATTCAAACCCTAAGAGCATCATTCCCGTAGTTTTCTATTTGCACACCAAACCAACAGTGTTATCTATGGAAAATCGTGTGCAATCTTGTTGTCACCATCTGTAAAAACCCCACTATTTCCATGTTTGCAAGCAGCTGCCCCATGGGAGCTGAGCAACTGTCCCTGCAACCAAAGATTGGGAACTACTGAAATCAGCAAGACTTGTCCTGAGTGGAGACATTTAGGCTGGAGGCTTTTCAGACATAAGAAGCAATTACAGCATCAATCATGTCAGAAGAGCCTCATACTGAACAGAGATTAGCTTTGGTACAAGAGGTTATGAAGCAGCAGCAATTAGGAAGTCTTCCAAAAAATTCCCTCAACAAGACAAACTGAAGAGGAATGACAGTCAGAGCTAAGGAGCCCGGGGATTCCCGAATGTTTCACTGAGCCAGAGATTATACATTGAGATCTAAGAAAAGCAAAGAAGAATATGGCATTTGGACTTGGAAATAACCTTGGGAAAAAGCTGTACAAACTTCATTGTACTCTGTGATCCACCACAGTTTCCCAGACATCGCTCAACAGTAATGGGAGCTCCAAATAGCAAATGGCCACTTCTAGTTGCCATGTGCTCATTGTTAGTCATAAACCTCTGGTGGCAACCAAGCAGGAGAGCTATCAATGAACACCCATTCCTAGGGACATGGCAAGCGTCAGTATTAAACGGATTACAAGATACGTGAAGCTTAGTCTTATTTTTTTTTTGTATAATGGACACAGGCCAAAAATAAACTCATAAAACACCTCTATCATATTGTAGCAGAGTGTTGACTCACAATGCTTTTTCCTTCCCCAAAATTCAGCCTGCGAACTCTACTGGCAAAAAGGGCCTTTTCTCATCTCTCTCCCCTGCCCAGGCAGCAGTCTATCATGTGAACTTTCTAGAGGCCACGCTGTGAGAAAAGCCTCCTGACTGACAGAAATGAGTTTTAAAGCATCTTTGAACACAGACTGTTTAATACTTCTCTAACTGTACGGAGGGAGAAAAAGCTGCCAAGCTCCTGAAGAGCCATTGATGCACCATAAAAAACATTCCATTTAGAGACACTTCTTCTAGGTCATGTTTCTCTTTTTCTCATTTTTATTTCTAAATGAAAGCCTGGCCTAAGAGCTGTATCTCTCCTCCCCCAACAATAGGTCAACAGCTCCTGCAACTTCTTCCCTTGTCGAATTTGCAGTCCTCTGCTTGAGACACCAACTTGCCTGCTATAAATAGGATCATGATGTCCCTCAGAGCATAACCACTCCAGATGACAGATGAACAGCATGAGCCAACATGACACTGAAACGTGTTTTTCATCATTCATATCACCCACTTAACAATAAAAAGTGAGTAAAAGAGACCAAGGGAAGAGTATACTTAAGCACAGTCATTGTAAGCGCTTTTTGGTCATATCAAAAACTTCTTAAATACTAGAAAAGATGACAGGGAGGTAAATTAATACATCAGAACAGGAAAAGCAAGTCCTAAAGAATGTCCTTAAGCTGCAGTATTCATAGAGGGACATAAAAGTTAAACTTCGGCAGAATCCTTTCATCTTTCGGCAAGGATTTGAAATACTACTATAGAAGATCTGGTAAATCCAGAATGTGCCTATTAGTTACGAATAAATAAAGTATTAGGCAAACAATTTCCTACCAGTGCCACTGCATTCACTGGAAAGCAGAGTTAGTAAACAGGATTAAGAAGAGTTTAGGCAATGTCAGCTCAGAGATTACATATACTCACTAGTTGAGTGGCAATTCTGAGCAAAACAGATGGCTATCTGAGTTTCTTCTGCTTAACACTAAGGTTGAACCCATGTAATCAGATGTAAAATGGTGTAATGGTATCTACTTGGTACTACTAAGTACACTTCTCCACTGAGATACAGGGTGACACACGGACAGGACTCTGCTGAAAAACTCCTGTTTACGTAAATTTACATAAAAAGCTAATTTACGTAGCATTCCTAAAAGAGTTTAGGGAACAAGATTCACAGCATGATTAAAATGAACAAAGAACAATATGCAAGAGATCGAAGGACCAGGTGTTAGTAAGGTTTACCAGTGTATGGCAGCTAAAGACAAATCCTATTGGAAATTTATAGCAGTACACAATAAAAGAACACCCAACAGACATTTTTTTTTGCAATACCTCCTCTGCAGTTTTCCAAGTGATTTCACGGATACTTTGGTACCATTCAAAGAGTTCTTCTACTTTATCAGTTGCAAACTCAACACATGGATCTTCTGCATTCTTAGGTTCCAGAATGAAGACAAAAGGCTTTTTGTGTTTCCCTTGTGGTATTTTCACTGTTAGGCAACATAGGAGCAAGAGATTTATACTAAAATCCAGCAGTTGTTCTTCTAACCTGTCATTGTTGATTTACTGCAACAGTTAGTATCGCAAAGTTTCATCTTATTAATCGTATTAGCTATATTAATACAAGCTGGTGTTTTGTTTTTATAAAAAAGGAAAATCTTTTCTACTAAACATAAAAGAGTCTACTCAACACAGTAAGCTCAGGAGTCCACTTGTAAACATTAGAAAATACATACCAACATTGTAGGTGTTGAGTACCAGTATGCCACGACAGAGAGAGCCTAATGGATTGTCCTCAATAATCTGAAAAACAGGAGTTAAATCTGACCCTAAACGTTCTCTTGAGTGAATATGCACAGGACATTAGCAAATAATAAGCACGGACCATTAAATCTAACCTCAGTTTTACTGAAAGCATCCCTACTTTAATGTTTAAAAGCCTGCTTCCATATCAAGAATTTCTCATTTTGAGAAACACATGAGAATCTGTAGTGAGACTAGTCAAAATGAGGAGTGCAGCCTCTGTCCTCACAAAACTGCTCATTTTTCAAGTCTGCTTAAAGCTGCAATGGCTGGGCTGGGAAATCTAATACATGTGTTTTCCTCCACAGACTCCTAGAAAATCACTGGAAGTGCTTCAGAACAACAAAAGTACTCAACGTTTCATTTTTTAAGCTTCAAAATGTCAAAACTGCTTACTATGGAGTTTTGTTGTCTTTTGTTGAAGAGATCTTTGTCCAAGACTCTGGACTTGATTTTAGACACTTTTCACAAACAGTTTAGGGTTAATTATGCATAAAAACTTAATAATGGAGTGTGAAATGGCTAGTAAGATGTGTTTGGACACATAGTTTTCTTATTTGCAAATATTAAGGCAGTCATTATACAGGCAATATAGTTACAAGTTTCAAGCATATTATTGTTTAGCCAAACTATCTGAAAAGCCTAAGCTGGTATGGCTTTCATTAGCAGGAAATCATAATCTTCTAAAACCCCACCAAATCAGTTATCTCCTCAAGAAGTTTTCTATGAGGGATGCCTTGACAAAAACTTCCAGCAGCAGAGAACAGTGAATGTCTCTACTCTGTGTTCTCTCAAACACAGCATGCAGAGTCATAATTCTATAAACCAGACTTTGACTTCCAGTAGGCAGCATCTTCTAGGGAAATGGTAGTAGACAAACCTTAACCCTCACCTGGCTTTCAAGCTCAGCAGAGTTATCAGATGACAGTTCTTCAACATAATTAGATGGAAAATAGTGTTGGACTTTTTCTCCGTAATCTCCCTTCCACCTGAATTTAAAAAGAAAAGTATATATATATATATATAAAATAAAATAGTTTAAGAGCTTCAATAGGCCTTTAATGAAGCAATAATCCTCAAGAAATTGGTCATTAATACCCCATACTAGCTAGTCGAGCTGGCTATCACCAAAATTTAAATGATGAAGTAGCTAAAAGCTTTAACAAAGTGATCATTAACCGCAGTAACAGATGATTTCAGAGGGATTACAGTTACTGTAAACCACAATTAATCACTTAAGAGGCCTTTTCCCCCTCCAGTACTAAAAATACTATTATGTGGTTGATTACCCTGCAGAAACTACAGGGAAACATTAGATTCCCAAGCTTTCCAAGCAATTTACAAGCCAACTAAGAAAGAAAACCTCTTATGTGAGGAGAACGTGCAGATAACTGAAAACGATGGGTTTGATTCCTGAGAAGTACTTAGCAGAGCAAGGAAAGAAACAGAGCAATGACGACAATGGAAATAGATGCATGATGTCCCAGAATACACAAGTGCTCAGGAAGGATGAATATAGTAAAGGAAAAATACTGGATACACTGGGTTATAGAGATTCTGCAGGCTGAGGTTATTGCTGTCGCATAGAAAAATAGAAAAGATGTGAAAGAAGACTTGAGGATGAGGGCGTTTGACTTTTGGTGTGTTTTTTTTTTTTTTTTATAACACCACAGCAAATAAGCAGCAATCAGAAAACAGGCAAAGTTTTAAAAAACTACTATCCAAAGCTCAATATTTTTCTCCATCTAGTAAGTCACCAGAAGTTCTCAGATGAGGAATCTTTGTCCTTACCAGCCTCCAGTTTCCTTTGTGACATTATGAATTAAAGCTCCTCGAGAGAAGCTCAATTCATCACTTCTTTTGGCTCTGTAGTCATACAAGGCTTTCACTGTTCTCTGAGGCTTTAAGAGAAACAGAACAAAGGGGTCATCTAGGGGGACGGGTCATATAATGATCAATAATGCAATCTTAAAAAAAAGAGGGGGGGATTGGATCCCTTTTTATGTTATGAAGCTTAGAAAACATAATACTAAAGTTCCAGAGTGACATCTATTGGTAGAAGCAAGTGATGCTACTTAACTGCTATTCTTCAAGTATAGCTCAGAAAAAAAGAAAAAGAAAAAAATATTTTTTCTTTTATGGGTGCTGAAACATTATTACTGTAGGGAAAAAAAAAAGAAAACCAAACAGTGAAATATCAATCCTCTATATTCATTATACATATTCATATGCAATTGGAGTTTGTAGGCTTAGATGGCCTACAAAGGCTCTGCTTCAAAACCACATCAGCTATCTTGCTGGTCACATTTCCTTTAGGAAGACTCCAGTTCAGCAGGACAAGCACTTCTTTATCTTGAATTTACTACTACCCAAATTCTTCAGCAGCAATGCAAATTCATTGGCTAAAAAGACTAAAAAGAATTACAGTGACAAAATTTACAAGCAGGTGAATTTTTATGAGAATTTACAAGTTAGGCTCTAACAAGAATTAGAGATAAATAGATGCTTGCTGTGCCACTTGCTTTTAAAACATTATATATATCTTAAAAGAAGACAAACTTTAGTAACTCATTAATAAACCAAAGACACTATTTTTATATAGAAAGCAGATAAATAAACTCTGCATCTATTTGTGCAAGCAGGCCACATTTGCTAATGGAACTGCAATAAGTGTGTGCACAGACAAATAACAGTGCACAAACACACGCACGCTTAGGGTTCACATGTTGTACTTTCTTTCCATGAAGATTTGTCCTTCTCAAATTAAATCTCATGGATTATTTACTTTGGGGGCACACCTGCATAAGCATGTATGACAAATCAAAACACCTCCACAGAATCAATAGCAAAAAGTGCCCTGATTCCCAGCATGGATGCATCAATACAGGATTTGCACACAAGAAAATGTGTGGGTACAAATTTTAAAGAGATGCTAGAAAAAAAGTCACACCCTTTAAATTTCTGCTGTCCAGTTGCCCAAAATTCAAGCAGCCTAACACTTTCAATTATCCTTTCCATTACTGCTAACAGGAAATCAACAAATAAATCTCATAATTTTCAAAAGTCTATAGTCAATGTGAATATCTCTCTTTAAACATACCACTGTAGGGGTGATTTCACTGGGTTCCACATACATCTTGACATCATAGAGGGAGTTAATATCTTTTTCCTAAAAACAGAAAGGAGGGAAAAAAATAATGAAGTCACAGGAATCAAAATCAAAAAGTACTTAATATTAATAGAACATTCATTGCTGAAATCACCTTTCTGACAATACATAGGCAAACAGAAGAGAAGCCAGTGTTATGTTCACTTCTATATCTGAACATGAGTTTGTTATTTAACCTATGCCTCAGCTTAATGAACAGTAAAACACAATGAAACAGCAATACTGCACAAAGGTATAATCAGTCAAATAGCTTTGAGACTGTGAGTATCCTTTTATGTGCAAACAGGGAAGAGAATACCTACACTTATGATTTCTGTGTAACAGTACTTCAGTTCCAGTACTGGTTTCACTATTAGATAAAAATTCTAAAACAATATACACAGTCGTATTTTTCATTTTATTCTCTTCCTGTGTTCCCATTTGTGTTCCTAGGACCCTGTCCTAGGATACAGAACCTTAGCTATAGGCAACATTATCAAAAATCCTGAGGTCTATAATCTTTTCAGTTCTTTTTAGTCTCCCCAAAGGAAAAAAAAAACAAACAGATTTTGATCTTTTTTTTTCAAACGTGCCAGACATGTTCTTCCTGCAGCTCCTAACAGAGATCTATTTGAAAACAGAAGACAGCATCTCAGGCTTTCCAAAAGCCGGTTAGCTCAGCTTAGCTCTCTTGTCATGAAACACATCCATCCAGAAGGTAAGCCTCTATCTTGAGCTAATTATCTAGGCTCCTAGTTTAGTCAATGGACAGAGACAAATATCTCTTGGGGAGGTTTCCTCATGCTTATCTCAAAAAGCAAGCTTTCAGAAGCACCTCTACCTTTTTATCACAGAAGGCAGCTGGACACCACCCTTGAGATGGCTCCAGTGAAGTGAAGCAAATGTCACTGCCCATCTAGAGCAAAAGGCACAGCAGAATATATTATTTTTTCTGAAACAGTTAGTAATTGGCACCTGCATCACCATTTTAAGATGTCCGCCTACTCCAGCAATAGAAGAGAGGAAAAACTGCAGGCAAGGCTATTATCAAAAACTCATTTTAGCAGAGCAATGATCCCCCACTTCACAGAGCAGCTTTTCTTATCAAAACATAAGGAAGGCAAGAGTCAACCTGTAATCAAAGATGAAGCTCTTCCCTTCACGTATCTCAAAGATATGTGAGAGAAGTCAGTATAACCATCTCAGTTTCACAGATAAGAAAACTGCCTGCTTAACCTCTCCCAAAGGTCACTCCCCACAGCCAGAACCGAGCCCAGCATCCCCAGCATAGATCTGGGGCTCCATTCACTCCAGCAACTGGCACTGGTGCACAGACCATCACTCACCGTGCTGTAACGCTCCAGCAGCTCCTCAGTCACCGGGTAACGCAATTTCATTTTCCTGTACAGCGGATGCTTCTCATAATAGGTTACCAGCTCCACTAAACTCTCAAAATAGGCCGAGGTTCCAAGCACAAAATGGCGTCCTTCTTGCTGAATTCGGAAGTGCTTCACCTTCCCCTCCGCTCTGTGAAACAAGGGCAGGTGCTGTCAAAAGTACTGGGATTGCACTGACAGCCCCAGTGCTGCAAACTGGACCAAAACCGCTTTGTGCATCTAAATCACATGAAATAATTTCTCCCTCTTCCAAAGCCTTGTTTATTCAAATTGAATTCCAGTTGCCTGGTTAAATTCACAAAAAGACATTCTTGCTTTTCTACGGTGTACAGGGCCTTGGGATAAATCCATGGTTTTGCTTAGATTAAATTTCCCCATTTTCCCATTCCCCCTAAGCAACACGCTCCCCTCAAAACAAGTAGCTGCCTCTTCCCTACACTCATTTTGATAACTACAGGAATCAATTTTGAAAAAACCTCTTGTGCTTGAATACAAAGTTTTACACTGCACTGATGGCAGTAAAATCATCTACTGACAACCATCCCACCCACAGAGGACCCCTGCATCCTTTTGAAGCTGCTGCCATTTTGGTATTATTTGTTTTCCCCACTGTGAAATGGTTTTACTGAGATGTTGCAGCTCAAGTTACTTCAATATCCACCTTGATAACAGCAGAAAGCTTAACACCAAAGTACACAGGGGACTGGGGAATTCTGGACATATTCAATATGCAGTAAGGCATGTAAATAATAGGAAAACAAGTATTTGTTTTTCCAAAGCAATTTTATACGTTGCAGAAACAGGCATTTTCAAAGAAACACAATTTGATTTGGAGGCACAATGGAGCACACCACTATTCTATACATTTTATTAATGTTGTTGCAAGAACCACAGTTTCAAAAATATTTTTCCTGCCAAGAAAAGCTGACAATTTCATTTCAACATTTCATTTCTGTCAGTTATATGACAGGGCAGGATTTCCAGGGAATAAGGACATAGAATCACTGCTGAACCAGCACCAAAGAAAACTTCAAAATAACACCCTGTAATAAGGAGTGTCAAAGTTTGAAAGCAAGCATTTTATGACTCTAAAAAGACCACAGTATTTTTTTTAAATAAGAAAAAACAGAATGTTGTCAGGCTACTAGGTAATGTAGTCATACCTGTCTTTTCTTACCTGAAAGTCATGGCAAATGAGTCAGGCTCATCTCTCTTTCTAATCAGAAAGGCTCCATCTCGAGGAATTCGCATCAGCATGTCTTCTGCCTCTCCCCGACTCAAGTTGCTGTAGTACCAGCTACAACAGTCAAAAATCAAAATGGACAAAGGATTACTTGTCAAATGTCATTCTGTAAGAGTAACAGGGAGTGTTATTAACAATAGAAGTTCAAACATTACAAGAAAAATTATGCATTAGATTTTCACCATCTCACTACCTATGACAAGCAGTTTATTACAAAACATTGTAACACAGCAGCTTCTTTTGGATGAAAAGCATGAAGAATGTATCAGAACACCTTGTCTGTCTGACATGATAAAATATAAATCTGCATTTCTTCCTGAAACAAAGGCACTGGATCATAGGTTTACTTTGCCATTCAGTTTTCAGTAGTTTATTCAGTTCTGACAGCAGATTTAAGGAAAAACCCAAACACAGACAGAAGAACACCACCAGGCATTTGAACTCTTCTATTCAGAGCTTGATTTTATCTTTCACTGCAGGGATGGACCTATCTTGGATCGAATGTGCCTTCAGTGAAGCTGTGGCCACTTATACTGGCAGCACATCTCCACCTTATACAGAGAGGCAGGAAAGCCCAACCCTTAAGCTCTACCCTCCCCTCTCATTGGCTTCCAAAGTTATCTATGGGTGGTCAGTGACTCCCAGATCCCAGGGGGAGCGAAAAAAGGAAGTTTTAGTCACAGAGCAATATTTCACACACAAAGGAGATTCACTTTTTCTCACTGCAAAGAAAACAGAACAAAGGGCAGTGATTGGAGTGTTCTGCCAGCAAACGAGCAAGCTCTGTTCAGGCTCTACACCAGGCAAATACCAGCTGGAAATAAACACCAAGCTATTCTACTTCCTATCGGCACGGGGCGAAGTCAGCCTAACCAGCTCTGACAGGGGTCAGGTGGAGAGCAGAATTAGGAAAACATAGCTCTTTGGGCTCACTGCCCCAGTAATAGAGTTTCCAGATGGCACAGACCATGACCACTTAGTTGCCAGGCCACAGCCAACTACTAAATATCTAATCCAACCCACTGGGTGTTGTAAAACACTGAGCAGAGAAAGAAGGAATTGGCACACTTCCCCAGCATTACAGTTCTCACTGATTTTCTTAGTTGCTGCTAGTAAATTGCTTTCCCAGTGACTGGCCTCTGTTGTACCAGGTTCTCACAAAGTCAGTGATCTTACTCAGCATCTTTCAGAGAAGCCCACAACATCCGTGGACAAGCAACACTCAGGCGTGCTCCTGAATCCAGGAAATTTTCTAGGCAAAAATCCAAGACTATCTAAAAACAATGCAAAGGACACTGACATAACAACCCTGGTGCTTGCCTTCTCCTGTACGTACTCTTTAGTCTCATGAGGGCTGGGATTAGGCACAGCATCGGTCAGACGCAGCTCGAATTCAGCACATCGCAAATGGGCCTCCTTGTAGTGTTGAATGAGATCATAAATGCTATCAAAAGTGAGGTTGTCTGTCAGGTAGTATTTCACAGTGTCCCCATCACTTGAAGAACGGATCCGGCAGTGCTGGACTCGACCTGACCTCCTGAAGAAACGAAGAGGAAAAGGAAGGTTTTCTAACAGGTTTTCTCACTTTGAAGCATTTCCTTGCCCCTTCCTGGTCAGCTACTTGGTGAGCTTGCAAAGAGGCAAGAAATATGTATTATCTCATAAAACAATCAAACAAAAGCAGCAGCAAAAATCCTGACAAGTAATTGTAATTTTCAACCCACAATGGTTTAAAATCTGGCACATGCTTGCTCCCTGAAAAATTTGCTCTGACAGCTCTCTGGTTCAGAAATCCATCTGATACGCTACTCCTTATAATATGCCAACCAGAAGGAAAAAAATCCCAAAGCTACCAAAAACCAAACCAACCCCTCAAAATTCTTAATTATTTTCCCTAAAGAGGATCCTTTCATTGAAAAGATCAATCTCTGCTAATAAAAGTAAACTCATGAGATCATACGGAAACCAGTAATTTATTCCATAACTAAAAGATCAAATTTTTGGTCCAGTCATTGAGGAAATCACAAATCTTCTATCGTGCCACAGTACTAGGAAATGGGGGGAGATCAAACCAGTCAGTCCTGTCTTGACAACTGTTAACACTTCAAATAAGAGTCTGATGTGCTGAAATGCACTATGCTACACTGATGTTTAATTTAGAAAGTAGTCTCTCACAATCCCATCAATAACATTTTATTAATTATAGCAGCTCCTTATTCCTATTTCTTCTCAGCTATAAACGCATACTTGAAAAATACACTCATTTTTGTGCAATGCCGTAAAATAAACAAATAAACAAACCCCAGACAGAAATCTCATGACAGTCACCATACCAGAATGACAAGGTGTAATCATTAGGGAAAGCCCCACTTTCCCTAACTAGGAATGTCCCATCCTTGCCACCCATTTCAGCGCAATATTCCTGGAGCAGTTTCTCAGCAGTTGTTCTCCCCTCTTTCATTTTCCCATGGAACCATTTCTCTTTCAAATGCAGTTCACTACGTTTCACCTCCTAGACCAGAAAAGAAGAATTTTTATAATGCATTTCTAATTTTATCATTTTGAAACATAGTACTTGTTATTGATATAACAATCTACTATTTCAGGATTTCAGCTCTTCCAAGCCCTGACCTCCCCTTCCACAAACAAGCCAATCACCTTCATAGTCACCCTTGACTCTCCTCCCCAGTCAAACCATTTCTTTGGAGCAGTGATCGACTTCAGCCTTATTCAAATATGTAATCAACAGAAAATGAGAAAATGCAGCAAAGCAAACACCAATTTCTATTTTCAAGGCAAAGCATCTTACTGTTAATTCACAGAGTTTCTAATCAGCTTTTTCCAGAATTCATCTTCCAGTTTTTCCCTACACATTAATTTACTGACATTAACATCTAGGTGAACGGGCAAAATGTTCTGCATGCACAGAGAGATCTCTGAACCATGTACATACATGTTAGCAATGAAAGAGTGTGCATGGAAACCCAAAAGGTTGGAACACGAAACATCACGGTTATCGCAACCCTTACTGAGCTTCATGTTTCTGCTTTACCACGTACAACAGCCAAGTAGTACATGCTCACCTCTGGCAAACACTTTGCAAATGTGAAATGAACAGCAATGCACTATGTAAGACATGTGCTGTATTATTAACACAACAAACCTTAGTTCATCACACTGTCTAGTTTGAGCATACCAATAACACTTAGCCAAAGGCATATAAAGACTTTGATTGTCAGTGCATGCATCAGCATTAGCATTTAAGTACCAAATTTGATTTCACTGTCTTTGTACTCATCTTTGCAAGTCCTCAATTAACCAAGGGAAAAAGTTATCTTATTAAAAATACAGTTAACCAGAGTAACTTGGCAAAGACCCTTTTTAAAATTTTTTATTTCCAAATACACTTGTTATCTCACATAGACCCTCTACAATTTCAACATCATCAGCAGTGTCTACACAGCTGTAGACACTGAAATAATCTGAGATAATAAAAAGAACACACTTAAAAAAACATAGCCATCACCTTTGATGAATCTTCATCAGCATTCTGTTCTATATCATCGCTGAATGAAAGCTTTTCATCAGCAATAGCACAGTAGTGCCGAGTCCATTTCTAAAAGTTGAGAGATATCAGAATCATTAACAAGACAGAGGAAAACTCACTAACCACAATTTCAAAACAGGGTTTAACAGTGAACAAAATAAACTCTTCCCCTCATTTACACCTGTTCAACTGACAATGTTACTTACACAAATATTAAGAAAATTAATGTAAATTTCCAGTATTACACAACCTCGTAACAAACTGTAGTAAATGCCACATAAACGATACCTGCTCTATTGTGTCCCACATGTAAAGTTCTCCTTGTTGCTTTTTTTCTTCTTTCTTGTCTTCCAAGTTCACATCAATGTCTCCCTTTGGCCCCAGTTTTTTGTGCTTAAAAACAAAACAAAACAAAACAAAAAAACCCACATTCATACACTCACATAGGATCATATATAAAATTGGTCACAATATTTCAGCATACTCAGTATTACTGGAAGTATCTCACTCCATTGCACAGCCGCCTTCTGTCATTACCATAACAGCTTTTCCACATGGCTTTATGCAACAGGGCTGGAATTTCTTTAACATTTAAATCTGATAATAAAGGTTAAAAATTTAGTAGAGGTATCATTCAAGCAAGGAAGAAACAACTAGTTTATTAAGACCTCACCATTCTTTAAGGACAGAAAACATGAAGTGACACATACCAAGAAGTAAGGATAGAACAAGAATCCCTCTGTAGAGAACAGGACATAAGGAACAAAAATCAAAACAAAACAAAACGATAAGGAATTAAAATGAATAGGGAATTCACTCTTCTACAAGAAAAATGAGCAGAAGGGACATCTTTTACAAAAAGAGCCACATTGCATAGGAAGTCTATGATGAGCATTTGCAGCAGTGAACCCTTGCTGAAATTTAGCAGGGACATCTCTAAAGGTCTTCCAGCTCATGAAAAGAGCTGATATTCGATCTGGCGCTTGAACACTTACTGCAAAAAAGACCAATAGCAAGCACTTTTAATATGTAGCTTTACAGAATTCCGTATAATACAGCAAAGTGTTACTAGTACACACTTCAAGCATGGGGTTTCTTGTCTCTCAACAGAAACTAAAAGCTAAACTGTGAAGCCAGAAGTAGGATTCCTGGCTCCTGTTCTTGTTTTCCTATTTTATCTACCAGCATGCAAAGCAAACCTACCTTAATGATGATTTTTTCTTTCAGCTGGGTTGGTGACGGCAGCTGATCAGCACTGGCTTCAATAGGTTTTGTTAAAAGCTGATCTCCAAACACCTCCTTGAACACTTTGGCCATGTGTCGCTGCTGCTCCACACTACAGTGTTCCTCAATTGACAGAATGACAGGGTATCTTTGATGGAGAAAACAAAGGTGAATGAAGACAATTTCATTTTGCTACAACTGGCGAGGCAAGGAAAAGATCATCCCAAAGATCAAAGAAAATATTTACAGCAAACAAGAAGACAGAAGGAATAAAGACAGACACATTATTAATAGATAATAACATATGTGCAATCACAGAAACATTAAGGTCAGAAGAGACTTATGGAGGCCATTTAGTCCAAAATCCTTCCACAGGAAGGCCCAATTCCTAGGTTAGACCAGGCTCCTCAGAGCTTTGTCCACCCAAGATATGGATATTTGCAAGGACAAAGATTCTTTTCAAAATCTTTGGGCACAGCTGCAGTGTTAAAGCACCACTAAGTGAAAATTTGTGTCTCCTCTCCTCAAAATTGCATTTGTTTTCCTTCACATGCACTCTGAGAAGAGTCTGGCTCCATCTTCTGTACAATCATCCACTAGGGAGTGGAAGTCAGCAATCTGACTCCCTCATTAATCTCTTGTTGAAGCTAAAGAAACTTAGTTTGTTTATCCCTTGGATATCATGTGCTTCAGCAGCAAAATTGAAAACTGAGTCAGAGAAAGCACTGCTCCAATTCAGCAGCTGGTAAAGTGGAAAAATAGGACACTGACAGCCCTACCTCCTTCCCAATTTGGGGACAATATTTTTGAGGTTAAGGACATCTCAGCACAAGTTATAGAAGGGTAGAGCAGAGACGCAGATTTAAACCCATGTTACCCGCTCAGGAGGCACACTATGAATTCTACATCTTCTCAGCTAAAATCCCCCTACAACATGAACACCACCTGGCAGATATGTTTCTAGTCACTTGTAGTATTTTATTATTTGGTTTTTAAATTTAAGGCATACTACTCAGCATTTGAAGTTTCACACCTCAATTTAATGAAAGACCCAAGCAAGGAGATGGGAATCACTTCAGGGTACTCACTATATTCCTTAGCAGCAAATTGTTATGTAATGGAACTTTTCCTCAAAACTGAATCTATTAAAGACCCACATTCGGCAGTAATTAAGACTGCTAGAATGTCATTAAGGCTACTAGAATGTCATTATTATGTCTAGATTACAGAGACATAAAGTTCAGGAAGGTCTAAGCATATTTAAAAAGGCTTAAGGAAAATAAATCAAAGCTTACTCAGATGCAACAAAAGCATGATCTTTGATTGCCTGCACTACGTCATCAAATTTGATCTTTGTTGTCCGTGTCCATCCATGGTAAATGATGGGTTTCCCATCAGGACCATCCCAGCAATCCACTAGGAAAGACAAACAGTGGAAAAAGGAAGAGACCAAGCAGTTACTTAAATAACTTTAGTATAAAGAATACATCCAAATCTTTATTGTTCCACATCTTGAGTCATAGACTTTAATGTTCTAATAAAATATTCTATTAGATGAATTTATATCTCTCACAGAGGAAATTAAGTTCACTTAAGTAAGAGCAATACAAATAAAATACAATATAAAATTTTACTACAGCATTATTATGTGGGAATCTGGAAATAAGGAATTCAGGCAGCTATATTGTCAGTCTACCAGTTTACTACAGTTTTCCAGGGATAAATACATTCCCTCAAGTGGCAAGTTGATAGCTTATTTATTTTGTTGATTTTAAGCCTGGAACTCTAATTTGAGATACATTTTGCACTAGCCAAATTGAACAGGAAGTAGCAAGTAGTTTTATGAAGTAACTGGTGAAATGACATTAAAGTAAAACTTTTCATAAGGTACACATGCACAGGGATGAAGACACGTACACAGTGGAGAACAAATGCACAAAGACATCAACTAATTTACAAGCAAGTTAGGATGATAAATGGTACTAAATTACAAAAATCTCTGCTCCTTAGGCTTTGTGTATTACAATGAAGGCAAATAAACTATCTATGCTACACAATAATTCCAGTTTAAATCCTGTGCCTTCATATAGTAGATGCAAGATTGACTTTCTGGTCACTGGTACAGTGAGATGAGATTTAGAAAGACCTTCTTAGTTATAGTGGAACAAGAATTAGAGCAAGTGAACAGGGCAATAGTGAGGCATAAGAAAAATAGGGAATCAGTGTTTTTTTATATGACTAACTTCAACTTAAGAAAACAAACTAGTTCTTGATTTCAGTTCTTTTTTCTTTCTTGGTAAACAGGGGAAACTCTACTTATATGGAAAGCATGTTATAAAACACTCCACAAACTCTTTACTCACACTCAATACATCGACATCCCATTCTAAGGCACCTGATGTAAGCTTCTGTGGAGGATTCACTTCTAAGCTGGTCTCCTGTCAGGTATCTAAGCAGCAAAAGGAAATTGTGAGAGACAGGCAGTCAATTTCAATGATTTCCCACTCATTCACCGGGCGACATTTTTTCTCCTGTCATGAAGAATGTTTTTTGATTTTATTTATTTTTACTTGCAATGGAAGAACTGGACTCTGCTGAACATGATGCTATCAGATTTCTGAATTGACCAAATTACAGGAAATTAAAGGCTCTAAACATCAATCAACTGTAACTGACTCTGGAAAGCAAATCATGAGCTTTGAAACATACCTAATCTCATCATGATGAGGCATAAAGATGTTGGAGGGATGTGGAGGGTATTTGAGTGATAACACATCCTATACTTCAAAATATACCTATAAGCTATATCCATGTGTGCTTTATTTCATTCCCGGTAATATTTTATTTGTTCATCTCTAGTCGTTCTCTTTACACCTTCCTTCTTTTGATTACAAAGCTAGATGAGCAAATCATCTTCATGTGAAGGCAGTTCAAACTCATCATTGCAGAGGTTTGTACTTGGGCTAAAGAGCTTGCATGACACAGACTGTCAAAGAAAAGGGCTGGATGCCTTAGACAAAAACTACAGAAATCAGCAGCTAAGTTCCTAAGCATAAAATTCTAAAAACAGTAACAACAAAAATACAGTCCCCAGGCCTTCAAAGTTCTGGCTGTAAAATAAACTCAAAATATTGAAGAAGAGTATTGATACCAAACTGCACTCCTCTTCTGTCTCAAGCACCTCTATCTGTTCTAATTCTTGTCATCCAGGCAAAAACCATCAATAGCCAAGTCCTGATCATCAGATGTGCTAATTTAAGGTCTCCATATTCCTTTCCTGCTGAGGACCAAACCTCTTCCACTTTGTGACACTGTAAACTGTCAGAGTATCTATCAACAGTGCACATCACTGCCTCCTTCCCCAAGACAACAAATCCACTGCCCTCCAGATCACACTAACAGGATGGAATTTTCCCACAGACAAGTGGGGTCCTTATGCCACTTATGTTTAGGTATAATTAATGCTGACATTAGCTCAATGAGGCTGGTAGTGCTTGGAAAAAACAGAAGCTCCTTCAATAACTTTAATTTCTGAAAGCAGGGAGGCTCTAACAGTTTCAACTCAAGACTTCTTATTTTTGTAACAGGATTTCTGGCAGCTGAGCTCACCTATATCTCAAAACCTGTAACTTCTTAAGAGAAGGGGAAAAAGAAGTCCCACAAACTGTATTTGCCACATTTAGATCACACTTTAGGAAGGTTTCACACATCCATGCAGTACATTTCTGGCATGAAGTATTACTTTCTCCTAACATGTCTAGGTCTGTTTGAACAGAGATAGACAATGGAGTTTTGGTAACTTACGTGTTATGAGAGGAAGAAATCCAGTAGTGGGACAAAGGATTATTCATGTCCTGCACATCTATTGAATCATATTTCTCATCCCAAATACTGTTTTCTTTTGCAAAAAGGTAAGTGAGGAACTACAATACAAAGACAGAGACTGATTTAGATGTTTTTCCCATACCATAAAAGAAACCCAGCAATGTAGCAAGAGAAGCCTAGAGGATCTGTCATCCAATTAACAAACTAGGAATTGGGAGTGAAAGAAAAGAAATCCACAAGGAACTATTAGAAAGTACCATTATCTTACCTCATCAACAAAGAGGAAGGGTTCAGCAGTTTCTCTCATAGTGTCATCAATAAACTTTGTCATTCGTTCTCGGACTTTACTGAGATCTTGTGCCCAAGATTCCTTCAGATAATAATACAGTAGAAAAAAATAACTTTAGAAGTGGTGTTATGCAATATAAGATCAAATAAGGAACAGAGACACCTATAGATGTGATTAACGTCTCTCTCAGCTGGCTAGTTTACTGCCAATATATTTTATTGTACCCACATATATTAAGAGTTTCCTCTGTGATGTCTAAGGGTGAAAAAAAAGATCTCCATTTAAGTACCTTTATATAGATTGGAGGCCTACAAGATACGTACTACATATGTACACATACACATATGCATGTACACACACATAAAAAAGCTGGCCTCCTTGAAGGATAGGCCTTATCTATAATCTCTCTCACTTCTAAGTGCAACCTGAACGTCCTTTTAACACAGTGAAATGAGAGAAAAAGAAAGTAGCAAGCTTATACAGGAACTGTAGGTCTCACTTTTCAATCATATTTGCAAATCTGGAGCTTAGCAGCACCTATGAAATATTACACAATTTTTTCCCATAGTGTCTGCGCTAAATAACATTATAGAACACCACGAAGACACAGTTCCAATCCCTGCTTCCATCCTTATCTGCTTGCTGGTATGGGACATTGAACTGGCCCCATTCAACAGAAAATTACCTTTCACTCAAATGCAGGCAAGTCAGCTCAGCTTTTTATGTAAGAGGTGCTAAAATGGGCTGCGGTGAAAGCATTACCCCAGATGTAACAGCTGTAACTAGGCCAAGCTATCACCTTTCACATACATCCAGTGTTTATTTCTAACCTTGTCTGTTTATCTGACTAAATGGAGACTTATTAAAACTAACTTACTTCATCCACTCCCTCATCCTCTGATGCACCTTCAGAGTCTTTATATATACATGAAAAATAATAGTTCTTGTGAACTTCAATGGCAACAAATAAGGAGAAATCTTTTTAAGGCCTACTATCACAGCTGATACCAATCATATTCCATGACACATCACATTTCTTTTTAATGAGCTTAGAAATTTGTGAGACAACCTCAAGAAAAAGAACTCAAAATTTCTGCAACCTTCGCACCTGCTGCTCATGTAGCAGGAATCTCTGGAAGTCATGGAGATGAACTGCTGAAGCATCTGGACGGTCAGTATTTCTTTAAAAAAAAAAGAAAGGGAAAGTGAAGATAAAGAATTAACAGAGCAAGTGTCATCAGATTTTACAGCATAAAACGATACGGATTCATATCTTGCATTTACAGGATACATGTGCTGCCACCAAGAAACTTTTTATAACCTCAGTGGAATTTAGATTAGGCTTGTAATAGTGTTTTATCTAATTACTAATTTATTTTTCTATTTTCTATTTATTTATCTAATTACTAATATTTTGAGCCTTTAAATAAAGCCCCCTGGATTCTCTATGCATTTTTGATAGTGATTCACTGGGAAAAAAACAAATCTCTGCTCATTGCTTTGTAGCAAATGAGCAGCATTCACTTGACAGGGGTGTTGCTAATCTTAGTTGACACATACGGAGACACCATTCTTTTAAATTATCATAGAGTCAAACTTCCACAAATAATATTATTCAGATGATATATTGTGATAAAACAAAACCTCCTGAAAAAGAAGACAAGATGCAGCTGCACCAAGAGAAAGCAGCACAACTGCTTTCTCTCTTGTAGGACATAAACACTGCATCATCTGGTACCAATCTTTGCTTTTAAGCAGTCTCACAAAGTTTAATTCATATGAGATGATCCAGGGCTAAGGAAATACCTCCTTAATCTGTTAGCATAATACTCCAAACCAAGATAAACTGATTTAATTCACAGTCAAAATGTTAGCAATGCCTGTGACCTCCCTTTTCATGCTATACACATCTTCCTTACATTTTCAAGTGCACTGAGAGATGCAGAGACTGTTACTATCAGCATTCTGCTCAAGTCCAGGCAAAGCCTGTGCACCACACCACTCTCCAGACTGAAGTTAAAATTTCTCCATCAAGTTGTCCTTCAACAGCTCTGTTCAGCTCTTAGAAATATCATAAATTTGCAATATGGTAAATTTGCTTGTTTAAATCCATACTGTTTTGGTAGTCAGAGGTAAAAAACATTTATCAAATTATAATCAGGACTTATTTCCATGATAATGGAAATGTAAAATGTAAAAGATGTATCGTTTCTTTTCACTTACTAAAGCATCAGAACAAAAAAAGCGATGTAATGCAACACTAATTCTGCAGCACTACAACCATATGGAAATGTGGAAAAATAATGCAAATGAAAAGTCTCACCCAAGAATGAACACAGAGGAATCCTTTTTGAATTCATCAAGAATCTTAAAGCAAAAAACAAACACACAAAAAAAGGGAAAGATAAATAATAAAATATGCAATTTTCTAACTAATTCCATCTAATAACATCCATTGGTATGGGAAGGGGAAATATATGCATTTTTGCTCTAGAGAAGCTGCATACAAGTTGGCAGTACACATTTTGAATTAAAGGCATAAGAGGAAACACACTGCCAACGCTGGCAACCGCACTTCAGGCCTTTCAGTGTGAAGATACGCAGTTCTCGGGCAAAAAACTTGCCTCCTTATTGGGTGTTTCACTCTTCAACTTTCTGCTCAAGATAATTAACTAGACTTTCATGACCAAAACTGAAACCCTGTCAGTAAATGGAGATTCTTCATTACTTCACAATAATTTCAGCATTACTTTTAAATAGCATAAGAAAGCTCTATTGCCAAAAGAAACTGCACTTTCACTATCAAAGTTTCTATTTTAGCAACTGCAAATTGAATCAACAATAAGCATGTCATCAACAAAGACTTTTATGCAAGTAATGTCAAATTGTATGTCTTCTCACAGTTTTAAAGAGTTCCTAACATTCAGAGTCACTGACTGTCTGCAGTTTTCACCAACTTCATGAATCTATGCCGTGCATACATGGCTCCCAAGGACTGTCTGATGCCTGTCCTGTAACGGACTCACCACCAGTAATATCCAAGCATGAGAGACGATGAGAACTATAGCTGTTATTTGATGGTCAGGATACATCCTCATGATTTACAGAATGTTCTTAGTGATAAAAAACTAATACAAGTACGGAAAAACCTTGCTCCCGTTAGTAAACGGATCAGCAAAGCCTAATGAAGAGATATTCTACATCCTGAACAAACACACAAGAAAAGTTCCTCCTAGAAACCCCGTTATATCTTTGCATATCTTTACTACAAACACACAAGAGGCAGCATGAATGGCTTATCTCCTAAGCCAATTGCTGATGGTGACTATTATCTGCACATCAAGTACAGTACTGCACCCTTTTTCTGTTACAAGAAAGGAGAAAAAAGAACATTACTAACAAATGGAAACAAGAAAATCATCAACATTGACTCCTAATTCTGATCGAGCAGTTTAACAGTATGAAGACTACTTATGAAAAAACTTACCGATTTCTGTTGTTCAAACATTATTTTCTTGTAGAACAAATGAAATTGTTCAAAACTAAGCTCTTCCTTGTGAGCACCTATTTCCTACAACAGAAAGTAGCAAGCAGTGAATTTAGAATTCCCTGAGCAGCACCTGCACAGCAAACAAGTTACTCTTGCTCCAGCTGCCACTCTCCCAAACATTCTGTTCTACTCCAACTTCATCTGTTTTAATCACTTGGGATTTTTTTAATTTATATTTTTTTGATACAAACAAGTAAACAGATTCTTCACTCCCTAGTGCTCCCAGCCCACATCGTTGCCCTTGCATTTTGTACCCTGACTCCATTTCCACTATGTTACTGAGAGTGAAGTAGTGCCTCATTCAGTCATTGTTAGCTGGAGGAACAGAGGAAAGAATGTATGTTTTAAGGGTGGAGAGTTGGAAAGCAGGAAAAGGTGGGGATATCTAAAATTCCTGTAGGAATGGAAACGACCTTCCAAAGTTATTAATATTAGCACAAATTGGAGTGAAGATGTTATTACTAGATCATATTGAAAAAAAATTACCTTATTCTTGCATATGAATTTTATCTTAAACATAAAACAGTTTCCTATGCACTTGCACAGGATCAGCACCAGAGCTCAAAAGCCAATGTTGGCTTTGGTCAATGGTACAATGAAAAGAAGGAACATTAATGCCTATATTCTCTTATAGCCTTAGACATAGGCAAAGCCAAGCTGAAAAATTAACTGATTTAATACATGGTAAAAAGCAAAAAAAAAAACCAAAGACAGTATCTTGACCAGAAATAACAATACCCATCAGATAACACCAAACAGATGTAAGTTATCAGGTAATTACCGCAAATTTATCCTTCAAGAACTTCATGCTGCTCACTTTGAAGTTTACTTGGGGAAGGACAGTTTTCAGCTCTCTAAGACTGATACTGAGAAAAAAAGAAGAAGGAAAAAAAAGATAGCAAAAACTTCACATTCTGTCGTATCTAGACAGCTACTAATATATTTTCTACCAACACAAAAACATGACTATGGAAACATTTTGGGTAGGGCTCATCTCAAATAATGGTAAACTTCTATAAATATAACACCTACATATGAGCAAGCTAGACATCTTATCCTGTTAACGGGGAGACATCAGCATTTCAATTAATTTGGGCATCCCTATTAGGATGAAAAGAACCATGCTGCAGAGACACCGATTTCTCTCCATCAACAATTAATCACATCTAGATGATGAGCTTAAATGTAGCTGTTTACACATTAATGCAATACCAGCAGGACCTGAGAAAACAAGGGTAAGACTCTGTCTTGAACCACAGAGTCATTCATAAGATTAACTCTCTGCAAACACAGGGTCAGAAAAGAGTCGTTTAAGAGCAACAAATTAGCATGTAGATGAAAGTAAGGCATCTATTCTATAGCGTCCATACAAGCAGCTACCCTGTGAGATGGTCTCATCTCCATTATGTACAGAGCGAAAGAGGCAAAGCAAGAAGCAACTTAGCCAATGTCCATGCCAAAGCCAGATTAGAACTCAGGAAATTCCTGGTTTTCCGCCTTGTCGCCAGACCTCTGGAAAAAAACACTAGTTTTAGGAACAAGAATGAGTACTCCATTTGTACCCTAAACACCAAGCACAAGAGATTTCCTCTGGCCAGACAAGTGCAAGCCAAAACAAAGAGCTGGGACTTCATTGCCACTGGAAAAAACTCAACCTGTGAAACAGGACTTGCCTGGAAGCCTAACCTTTACAATTAACCTCCCTAGAAACTGCAACACTAAACACAATGAAACTCAGCCCAAACTCCTTTCCTGAATTTTTCTAAAAGCATGAATCATCTACCAAGAGAACAAAAAACTGCTCTCTCCACGGTGCAAGTCCCCTTGATCCTAACCAGACTGCCTTGAAGTGATGAAACAACCCTAAAGCAACAAAAGAAAGCTCTTCAGCAGACATAGAGTCTCAGCCACAGCTTCTCCATTCTAATATTTGCTTTTGCTTCATGTTCCTCGCCAACATATCCCCATTGCAGGACTAGTTTTTCAAAACACATCAGGAGGTAGAAGCCAATATCCAGTAAAGGGTGGTACTTTCCTCTTCACTCGGGCCAGCTTAGGAAACACCGTTTATAAGCAGCGTCTCAGCTCAGCCTGAAGCCAGCTGCACAATGCCACAGGCTGTCTGCAGAACGGTGTTATTTCCTGCAATAACACAGTCTCATTCACACAATGAAACACCACACTTGATTTTGCTTTTAGGAAAGGGTCTAAATGAGAGGAAGCGCATGTACTTTTCTACATTGAATTACACCTTAGAATAAAGCTCATGTTCCAGACAAAGGGCAAAATCATGGTAAAGGAACAGACGTGGGGGAGGAGGGGTTAACATTCTTCTCAGTGTCGCATGATTTCTGGCAACTCTGAGAGGTATGCAGCTGAATTCATTAAAGAGGAAAAAAAAAGTCTCCTTTGTTGTGCAGAAGCTAGAAACCCACATCACACATGGACCTGAAATGAACTACTGAAACTCAAACATACAAAGCTACACAGCACAGTAGGAGCTACAACCCATGGGACTTCTTTCACATGAGAAGCACCAGGTCCAAGGTCATTCTTTGGCTTACATTTGTCATACATTGCAAAGAGAAAAGCCCATGTAGCCAGGCCAATTGGTTAAAAAAAAAAAAAAAAAAGATTTTGCCCATTAACTTGGTTTACTTCTATATCTATCCTCAAGAGTATCTTGTTTCCCACTGCCAAAGTCACTCTTTCACATGGTACTACCCTGTCATACCAGTAGTCCTCCTCCTCCTCTCCCCCAATATCCTCAGGTATCTCTGTTATCTCCTCTTCCTCTTAATATTCTGTTCCATTTTCCTCATAGCTCTGACTCCTGCAGGAAAGAATTCATGTTATTGCTGGGACAACCCTATCTCTGGATATACCTGGCTCTGCTGCTGTGACTCATTTCAAACTAGATACCACACATACTAGCCATGTTCAGGCCCCATCAGGACTGAAACAAGGGAAGACAAATCACTTAAACATCTGCACATCTGCCCCAGATCTTCAGCAGCCCATGTGGAACTCTGTTTATGCAGCTTCGTGGTCACTAATGACCAAACAAGCTTTTAAATGCTAATTCTGGTCTGTCTACATCAGCGTGTAGTCTCTCCAATGCCGACATGCTTCAGCAACGAAGGAAGAACTGGTGGCACAGTGGCACAGGAAAGCTCACAGCGGGTTATACCCTCCAAGCTGCTGGGCTCTAACTTGGCTATGAAAGGGCAAAGACCTCTATAAAGCAAGCAACCTAACATACCTGCCCAGCTGAGCTGTGTCTCTACAGTAAGACTGGAAGAAGACAATGACCTTTCCGCATTCTGGCAAGGTAATTTTAGGCTAAAAGCAAAACTATTTATTTTTCATCATTTGTTTCCTCATTACATGAACTCAAGTGAGTGCTATGAACACACTGTGTTTAGCAAAAGGCAAAACTAAAGTTGTTAAAGCAAGAGCAAATGCCATTTTCAGGGGTCTCATATTTCACATCCTGGACAAAGAATTATTTCTTTCCATTCCATGTTTGAACCTGCAACAAAAGTTCACCAAAAACAAAGAGAGATCTTCTTACCTATTTCTTCTAGTTTGATCAACAGAATAGATCTGTTTTCTCAGCCAGCTTGTGGAAAGAAGGAAAAAAGAAAAAAAGGATTATTCCAAGAAGTATGAAGAAAACACACCCAATGAAATATCAAAATCCATAGATGAAATTTAATAAAAATATTTGCAAGTCTTAAGATACATGTCTTTTAATAAACCAAAAACATTTCCAGTGCAGCAGCTAAGGATTCAGTCAGTTTTATAACCATATGTAAATATATACTTTTCTGCTGCTTAATACTGCATTTTAAAGCCACATAAACAACACAGGAAGGGGAAGGGCGTGCAGGACAGAAAAGAATGAGCAACCAGAAGCTGTAAAAATATAAGTGGATAAAGTGAGCCAAAACTTCTGCTAATATAAACTAGAGTAACTCCATCAAGTCAATGATTTACGCCAGCTGAGTCTGCTGCCTCAAAGATCTATTAGATGCATAAAAATTAAAATTAGGGGGAAGCTGGGGAAGGAGTTTAGACAGTTTTAACGAAAATCCTCATAAGAGTGCACGTCAGTTTTAGGAGCACAGCAAAAT
This sequence comes from Calidris pugnax, assembly GCF_001431845.1. Classification (NCBI taxonomy): domain Eukaryota; kingdom Metazoa; phylum Chordata; class Aves; order Charadriiformes; family Scolopacidae; genus Calidris; species Calidris pugnax. Next base: position 6,192,014 of record NW_015090842.1, on the reverse strand, counting down.
ACTATTAGCAGCATTAAAAGTAAATATATACACACTAAATTTGTCATTATTAAGCTTATGCTTAGTCTCTATGGGAATCACTCCCCTGCACAAACATAGCCTGGAACCAAGTAGCACTTTGTATCACAGCTCACTGCAATACCATACAATAGATAAGAATAGATAAGGATAATTTCTCCCCAACTAGAACAGCAAGTAGGTAAAGACAAAATCAATGTCAAAGCCACAATTTGGTCAGGTAGCAAGCGAGAACAGGGTATAGTCTCACAATGGGTAACAGCAGTGACCACAAAAAAAATGTCAGCACTAATGAAATGCAATCAGATATGGAGACGGTGTTCAAAACTTGTCAACAAAACTGGCATTACAAGTAGTGGATGAAGCAGAATGCAATTCCAGAACATGTATATACTGAAACAGATGTGGAGAATTTCCATATGAGCTTTCTGTATCATACACTAACTGGAGAGTAACTGTTCTTAAGGTAACTGGCAGGCACCACTTGCTGCACCTTAGAAATGTCTTTCAGATTTTCCACTTTCAATTCCAAAGAAACATCCATTATCACAAAGTGAAAATATGTCCACATACCTCTCTGTGATCGCCGGCGTGGGAGCACTCATGACCTCTTGATACAAGATATTCAAGCCACACAACCATTTATCAGCATCATCTTTAGAGTCAGCTGAAATAAAAATAATATGCTATGAGAAACATCAAAACAAATCAACACAAAACCAAGATATAACTTGTGATGTTTAGATAAACCCTAGTATACAAAGTATACAACCCTAGTATACAATATATATTGATTAACCTTTCTCTTTGATAAATCTCATAATGTAGTTTCATGTTGCTCATAACAAAACCAATAAAAACCAGCATAAATTTGGGGGTGGGAGGGTTAATTCCAGAAGCTTTGTCAAAAAATACCTCCTTTTAGAAGTCTGCTTATCTGTGTAGGCAAGTTTCAATATCCCAGCAGAGAGAATATGAAACTACTGCTGAGCTCTTGTAGTAACACAATCAAAATTCACTTTTTTATCTTCTATCTCCTAAGTGGCTAAATCCCAGGGACCTAGATCTAGAGCAACTTGAAGTGCACAGACAAAAGGAATCAGGGTGTTATAGCATAAAGCTAGTTCATTATATTCCAAGCAATCTACAAGAAAACTGTAAACTACTGGCTTTTGATGAACATAAACACCTGCTGACTGTCCTAATCATGCCTCTAAACACAGATTGTCCCAGACTTAGGCAAGAGGAACAGGAAGGGAGCAATGTACAAAACTGGTTTAGCTTATATAGAACACATTTTAATACAAGTTTAAAAAAAAGTATAAAATCCCTTACACAGCTTAACACTAGGTACATCTTCCTCCCAATGTTAAAAATTGGTTTATCACTGTCTTGTTTTGTTTTAAATGTAGCTTGCCTTTCCATTTCCCGAACCAGAAAAGTCCTCCACATCATTTAACATGATCACATTTGGTAATGCTTCAACCCAACAGAAGCAAGATGATGAACTGCCTGCTGGGTACAGCCTTCCCTAGGGAATACCAGTTAAGTTGAAACCAATTTTTTCGGCCTTGGATGAGTTGTTATCATTACAGCTTTCAGCTGGGCAAAGCCCATTTGCTTTAGCATGCTGGTTCTGAAATTTCATGGAGGCATTCTTCAACTCAACCAGTTCTGAAAAATTATTTTCACACAGGAGCTGTAATCTGTGCAAATTCTTTTAACTGCCTTCAAAGCAGAACAGTTTCTCAAAAGATTAAGATTACATTTTATTTAAACATACTTTCAAACAATGCTTTATCCCCCAAGGATGAAGCTAGAGCCCAGCCTCAGCTCCCCATGGAAATGTTTTTCAATTAGTCACAATTTCGGAAAGAACACCCACTACCACTGCCAAACCAATTCTTCTCCCAAGACAATTCTGCCCTTTATGACAGCTACCATTCCCTTTAAGTAACAATTATTTTATATTGTTTTAAGAAAAAGCACTTTAACAAGGAAAAGGATTTCCCACTTAATTTAAAGTTATATCAAGTTGTTCTACAGTTCAGCATCACAGCAACATATCTCACGGTAACGAGTATTTTAAAAGAATTGGCAAACTACTAGTTTCAAAGCAAAACCAGAAGAGGCCTGGTTTTGAGAAATGCCATGGAGAAAGGATGCGGGGTTGTTTGAGGAAATCAGCCTGAAGGACCTGGGCACAGCTGCACTTAAGCACAGCCACTTAAAATTTTCACAGAGTTCAGCCAACAATGGTAAAACTTATTTAAAGTTAAAAGCCTATAACAATGGATTAGTGACAAGAAGTCTTTCATCTCCAGTGCAATTGATTGATTTTTTCAATCAGTCGGCCTAAAGAAGAAACAAGGAAGAAAAAAGTACCTGCTAAGCTTAAGGTGTTGAGGACAAACTGGGTACCATAAAAAATAGTAAAGCAGTGTTCTTCTCTGTGCTTTGCTTTGCAACGCTCGAAGTCCTTTGAATTCTTTCCTGGGCGAATTTCTTTTATTTCCATCAGATCCACTGAAAGAAAACAATATTCAGTCAGTACAACCACACTTCAGTTCAGCAGAGCCTGAAACAATAAGATAAACAACTCAAAGCATGCATACATAAATGTAATACCTATATATATAAACTTACAGATCTTTATTGAGCAAGAAATGGAAATTGCACCAGCTTGTAATCCACAAATCTACAACCAATTATATACAGACAACAGAGAAGGACCAAAAGAAGGAGAAAAATAATGTCATGTTTTTATCATTTCACTATCGCTGATTACCTATGGACAAAGTGTATACATGTACCCCTTTTGGGTTACAGAAAATGTGATTTCACAAGTGGCATTTACTCTGAGCAAGACATGACAACTCTTCAGAGACAAAAAAGAAAAGATACAACTGCTAACTTACCCACCTAAAAAATTATGCATCAGATCTTAGTCAGCTAACCTTGCCAGCTCGTCAGCTAGTATAGTCACTGGCACTTGTAAGAAAATTGTTTAGAGTATGAACATTAAGAGAAAATCCAGCTTAACAATTAAAATGTTTGTGAGCTTTTTCCTGGTCAACTCCAAAGAGATCGCTGTCATTTAACATAACCGGTGTATCACTTTTAACTTGCCACTTTTTACAGAACACAGGTACGCATTATAGAGCACAGCAGACCGGGAACACTGCACAAGTACACATTCTTCTCAAGTCAGCTCCCTTTTAATCAAACCCTTACTACACGGGCTGCATAACAGTAGTGAGACAGCACTGAAATAGAAATATGTGCACTCTCTAGATAAGATACTTATTAGAAAACTGAGGAAGTGGTTTTTTGTTCTGCCTGTGGACCAGACAAATAAACAGCTCTTCCCACTTCTGGACAGTCTTATGAGCTACACAACGAAGAGTGAAGAAAAACATTTTGTGGCTGCTCTTGAAATGTGCTTATCAGACTTAGCAAGATCCAAGGAAAATAGCTGAAGGCTTCTGTCCATGCATTTAAGAATGCCACAAAATAAAAATCCTGTTTTAAATGAGCACCTCATCAGTAACTAAGCACAGTTAATACCATAATGGAAAAGCAATTTTGCTGCCAAAAGAAGGGGAGCTGAACACTGGTTAAAGCTTTGGCCTGTGTAATGCTGTGTTTCTGTGATGCCAACATGGAAATGAGAGAGACAAGAAAGGAAGTTCATCAATAAAATCCTGATAATGAAACATTAATTCATCTTGGCATTTCTCATTCTCTGTAAAGTATCCCAGGCCAAACTTTCCACCAGACATTCCTTTCTACTAGTCATTAAACAACTTACCTTGGGGAAATGGAACCTCAAAGGTTAACCTGAACTAATTGCAGGACACAAACATCTTTCTTAAACTATTTTTTCCAAATTTAATTATCTTCAAGATAGAGCTTTTAATGTCTCAACCTCTGTGTCTCAGCCCCCCTCTCAAACCATGAAAACATCTACTAAGATTGGCATACCTGATTGGCCAAGAATGCAAAATTTAGATGCAAACTTCTAAAATAAACTCATTACATGACCATAAGTGGCCACAAACCAAAAGCTCCTACTGATGGCTCTGATCCCCTTAGCATCCAGAGTACCACTTAGATCCCTAGTGGTGTATCCAAATATCCATCCCAAAACACCATCATCTGAAAAACATGATCTAAACCCACCTATTCATGTTAGCATCAACAGAGAAGAATCAGGATGTGGAGACAGAAAGTACTCAAATGGAGAGGGAAGGAGGTGGCACGGCTGCAATAAACAGCGTGGGACTGCGCACTGTGTTGGCTCAATCTAACCATGGGCAAGAGCAAACCCAGTCTTTTGCAACCCCAAACCTCTTTTCCTTTCCCTTCACCCCAAAAATCCCTGCTGAAAACCAAAGCTTTAACTTTAAAGTGAAGCATACCTTTCGTTTCAGACTCCTATAAATCCACACATATAAATACCACACCACAAAGCTCCCCTCTAAGTATAAACTATAAGCAGCGATAAAACAGATTTCACAACCTGCCTTGCTGTTGTCCTTTCCAGTGGCTCTTACCTCATACCGACCTCTGAAGCAAACACACAAACTTACTCAATGTCACCCCTCAGTTACATACACTCACTACGCTTCTTTTCCTTGCATTAAAACCTTTCAAACTACCATCCCGTTCTCCTGCGTGAACATACATCTATATACATACAGGGACAAGGATTCTTGTACACACGGTCTCACACTGGTAACTGTATTATTGTTTCTCCAATTGGCTTTTGAAAAAGAGATTACTATACTCTAATTGCTAAACATTCAGTAAACAGAAATGGTTCAGCAGGTGAACAAAAGGCGGGGGGGGGGGAAGGGGGGAAGAGAGAGAAAATATTTATATAAAAAACTCTCATATTCAGAATTTTACATTCCTGTATTCTTCAGGTAACCTATTATATGTGTTCTACAAAATTCAGGCAAGGTATCATTACTTCAATAAATATATGAAACAGATGTACAAAGCAAAAGTTTTATTAAATATTCTTTAGATTTCATGAAAGAAAGATATAATATATGTTATAGGTAGGTTGGAGTCACCTGGCACCCTCCACACGATGCCCACTAAGTCCAGAATGGCTGATCCCAACTGAATGGAGAAAGGAACGGGCCAGAAAAAAACTGCAACATGTTTCAGACTCAGAATAGAAAATCTACTGTACCAATTTGGCTGTTACGCAGTTACTGTGAACTTTTTATAGCACAATCTGAACAATTACAATGTAGCTTCATGCCTGTGCCAGAACTACAAGCACAGCACCTCAGACACTGTGTCTTCTTACTGCCTCAAAGTCCTGGAGCCTTCCTCCTTATCAATCCCACCTACAACTCACAGAGCAGCATCCTGGCCCGGCTTCACAGACAGGTATTCCTGGGGCCTGACGCTCCTGAAAAAAAGCACAGACCTGGACACACACAGCTTGCAATGTCAGAACAAATCCAATAGGCTTGCAACTGCGATTTCCATAAAATTGTGCAAGATTAATGCACTTCCCAAGGAAACATAAATCAAAGGATGCCCTGTAGAGAAGTTGACGCACACCCAGCAAGACAAGGAGGACACTCACAACACATTCAGTCTCCAGCCAAACAGCTTAGAGGTCTAGTGCCACTCTAAAAACCGTACAATACTAGTTTACATTTCATCCACTCTTCTGTGTGGTTATTTCCGCAGGTTAAAAGGATCTCCTTGGCAGCCTCATCAGTCACCTATTGATTCTGACAACTCCCGCAAGTGGCTCTTTAACAAGACTGGACTCCGAGGCACCTTCAATTACCATCCCGTCTCAGGCTCTGATCTGGACATGCAGTATTTGTGGCACTTCAGAGCCTGAAGCTGCTGAACCTCAGCTCCCACTGTTGTGTGTTGTTTGGCAAATGAGCTAATTGAATGGATCATTACCCTACCACATAGCTAGTTTCCAAAGACTGCACAGATTAATTGCTCAGTGCCTTCCAAAGCGCCTGCCAGAGATCTTTACTGCCATACACTTAACAATAAACTTTTGATCCTCAGCACCTCCACTGATCTCCATTCAAATAACCTGGCAGTAGTGATCACATTTAGTCCCGCACTTACAGATATGAATTGCTGTTACCTTCCCTTCAGCTACACTTAGAGGCAGACGGTAAAATAGAGCTTAGATTTCATGACAGGAGATGCTGTGCAAGCTGAGCAGAAGACAAGACATAAGGTAGAGAACGACACGAACAGAACGGCAAAAAAACCTACATTGTTGTACACAACACCCCTTGTGCTCCTCATTCCAAACCAGCACTGCTAGTCAAAGGGAGAAGTTCTGCCTCTGTCCAACCCCTGTTCATGCAAAACCCGTCTCTGGTTGGGAGCACAATTGTTCATCAACCAACAGACCAGTGGGTAAGGGAAAGCACCCTGCTTAAAACCAGCCAATGCCAAGAGCAGAACACCTTCTGTTAGCTGGAAGTGCCCATGTAAATCCACCGTTTGGAGGCATGTTTGCATAGACCAGCTTTGGTCAAATCAGGTAATTTTAGGCTGGAAAGTCAGGCAGATTGTATATAAATGGGATAAGTCAGAAAACCTTAGAGGTTGTCAACCTAGCAAGGTACCCTTGACAGAAAAGTCTGATAAATGGTGGAAAATTTCAGGTGAGACTGGCATGATGGACTACACTGTCTCATAAAATTGCACTTCCGATTCAAAGTCCCTGGGAGTCTTTCAGTGTCGGTGGCCACAAACAATAGTTGATTAGAGCTCAGAGTTATGTACTTAATGGAGGAGAAGAAAAAGCCTACAGAAATATGCAAAGGAGGCTTAGAACTGGAACTCAGGTCATGAGCATTATTTACTTCAGCAGGTATTTTCCTAAATCTCAAGAAGTCTAAAGGGAAACTATTGGTAACGTTTCAGAGAGGAAAATAAGGGACTCTGATCACCTAAGTGCTGTGGACCAAGACATCAGGTGGGCATCCTCTATACGAATACATTCAAGTTTTCATGTGTGTGTGTGTATATATATGGCAACATTCTGCATTTAAGAACCAGTTTTCAGAATCTACATGTTTTTTCAACAATTTGCATTACAAAATATTCCAAAGAAGGTTTCATTTCAGGAAGGCAGAGACTGCCCCCTGCAACACAGGCTAGATGCAAATGAGCACCCAGTGAATGAAGAAAGCCTTTAGTGTCCTTTTGCAAATGTACTTCATGGTGGTTAGTGAGAACAATGGCTTTGTTCTCACTTCTGCAGAACTAAAGATTAACTATACAAGATGTGCCTTAAAAGCCTGTTTTATTCAGAGCAGCAAAGAAACATGTCCTTCTCTGAGAGAAAGCAGAAATCTCCTGCAGCACGACAGTACAGATGTGGCATGGAAAGTAATTCACCTCATACAAACAGTGAAATTTAGTGAGATATTCAGTGGCCCAATGAAGTCATTAAAGGTAAGCCACAAAATTATCTGAGAACACAGCTAAAAGGATGGAACATGAGAAACAGTGTGGTACATCTTGAGAAGGCACACATGACTACCTTTCCAAGGGGTCCTCTGGGGATTTAGCTGTGACACTGACTGACGTAAGCTTTAGAGAAGTGCATCTTTTAAACCCAGAGGTTTATAAGTAATCAGGGCACACAGAGCTGTCATGTGCACTAACAACAAACTACCATTAAATTAATAACTTCTCACTGCTCAGTAAAGCCCTTCCCAGTCTGAGCTCTAAATTCAAGGGGCCATCCATCCCCAGTGGCTATTGGTTTCATATTAAAAATTCAAAGGCACTTTCACAAAATGAGATAAGAATATGGCAAATTTTAAACATGTGCCCATAAAAGTTTAGATTCTACTCCATGCAACAAAACAAACCAAAAGTGTTGCCACATGAAATTTTGACTTTGGGTAAAGCAACTGGTGTACCGACATCTTGCATTCACTTTGTTCAACCACATTAGGGGTGCTCAGGTCTGTGAGGTTCATTCCATCCCCGTTTCGCTGCCCGGCCATGACAGGAAGTCTGGTCGTTCTAAGTTAGCATTAAACATTGCAGAACCAAGCTGCTAAAGGGAAGAAATTATTTGAAAACAGCTTAAAGGCTACACACATTCATTTTTTCATTTGACCACGGAAACCAAGCTCTAAATACTCAGCTGAAGACTTACACAAAGATCCCCTGAGTAGCAACTGAAATACCGCCATTTCATAACAGAAAAAAAGGTGAATTTTAACGTTCCTTTGAAAAGAAACTCCGCAAAGAGCAAGAAGTGAATTCACTTTTGCAATGACATACTGGCTTTTAACAGTATTCAGAATACAGAAAGAAAATGACAGAATAAGGACTTGGAGTTTTCAATGTGAGTTACGCTTATTTATTACTTTATGTCTGAAACAGTAAGGAAATTCAGAGAGATATTCTGCTAGGAGTAAAAAAAGAAAATAAATAAGTCATTATTAGAAATTAGCAAGGTTAAGTCTAACATTGGAGCAAGAAGCAGCATTCAATTCACACTCCTCAACAAAATACGTAGATACTCATTACTTCACCCAGAACGGTATAGATGCTGTAAATTTTGATACCATCTTCTCCAAAGGGAAAAAAATAAGTTTTCCACCACAGAGGAAGTCCACATCGGCATTAACAATTCTACTAATTAAATGACTAAGCTGTTTAACCTATGGAAAAAAAAAGATCCCCCATCTATGTTTAAGAATTTAAGGCACTTTCAAAAGTAATAATTCAGGTGTCAGGTTTTTTAAGTTTCCAATGTATCTAACAGCCAAAAGGATGCACGGAACCAAAATTTGCTCTCTTTGGCAGGTCAATTCAGGAAAGATTTTAAAAACAATATTAGAAAACATTAATTTCAGGGAAAACATGTTGCAGGATAAAATTCGCAAAATACAATAATGAAGATTAAAAAATGTATGCTTGTATTACAGAGAAACACACACTTGCATGTTCAAGGAAGACCCCGTGGATTTCTCGGAGCATAATTTCTCCTGGCTGTGAATCATCACTTAACGCAAAGATTCATGGAAAATGCTTGTATTACAGAGAAACACACACTTGCACATTCAAGGAAGACCCCGTGGATTTCTCAGAGCATAAATTCTCCTGGCTATGAATCATCACTTAACACAAAGATTCATGGAAAAGTATGCAGAAACATATGTGACTAATCAAACTCTAGTCACCACAAACTTTCCCTTAATAATTGTCCTTAGAGCACTTTGCATCTGATAAAGAATGAAATATCCATCATGGATCAGCCTCCTGGAGATTTACAGCTTGCCACCTACTTGCTCTACAAGCTTAAACATCTTAACCTGTTTGGGCCCTCACTTATTGATGTGCATATAAATGTCTATACCACAACATGAGGAAATCTGGGAGGCTTTATTTGGTAGCACTGAAATGTACTCTCAGGCAGCAAATCCCAGGTGCCAGCTGCACAGACATGTCTCTTAGCAGAGCACTGACAAGCACCTCTTACTCCTGGCCACCCCTTCCTTCCCTTCTGCCTTTCACTGCTGTCCAGTTCACCGCTATCTCAGCTGTGACAGTACACTTGTTGGCAGGCCATTCGGTATCCTAGCAAAGAAACAGCCCTGCAGAGTAGCTGATGTGGAGGCAGAAGTGACCCCCAGATACCAGGGGGATGTACAACACACATCCATTGTGCGGCCAGCCTGGGACAGTTGGAAGTGGTGAGAAACAACACAGGGTGTGTGTAACCCAAGGGCCACCACGGGGACCCACACGTGGTCGTAAAGGGTACGTATACAATAGAAATACACAGCAGAACCATAAGGAAGTGACACGCTGAGCAACACACCGCCATAAATCATGCTGCTAAGTCACAGCTTCACAGTCATGTAGCTAGCATGCATAAATTAGTTTCTGCAAGAAAAGGGCCCATTACAAATTAAACACGCAAATCAATTCCTTCCATACAAAGAAACTGAAGCTTCCTTCTCTCATGTGTTAATAAAGCAAAAGTTAGTTTAGCTCTACTATAGTTACCAAGATCTGTAGTTCTTAAATTGCAAAGCCACGAGTGTACAATGCTCAATAAAAACTATTGATAGATGATCCATGGCCAAGTCACACTGGGTCCCACTCGCACTAGGGTATCTCTTGATGAAAAATGCATTCCCCCACCACCACACACTTTCCCCTGCTACGTAATCAAAGTTGCCAAATGCCTTCCCCAGCACCAGGCAGCTTCCAAGTCAAGTTGTGCTACAGCAAGTAGTGAGGGAAGACCATGGTCCACCCTAGACTTCTAAGAGATTTGCTTATTTTTTCTGGCAATGGTATCTATCACCAGCTGCAGATCTAGTACCATGGGGTTTAGACCTACAGCCCTGCAAAAAAGGGCTCCTTTATTTCTATGCTGTCTTTTACACTCAAAATTCCTCCCGAAGTTCAAATTACATTTTTACATTAACAGTGCTTTGCAATAGAACTCCCATACTTAAGCCAACTGTACAGATGAAAGAAACAAAGCACAAAAAACCCCACACTGCCTCAGAGTTAGGAAGCTGGTGTTATTATGCTTTTTATATAGTCAATGGCCAGAGCAAGAGACTCCAGCAGACAGTAATTGAGAGCAGGAACTAAACTTTGCTCTGGAGGAGCCTTTCATTCTCTCAACTGACTCTCTGGGCAGACAGGTGAGACTAGCCATGTAAGTTAGCTGCTTAATATTAGGCTGTGAAAATATTACCTCAAAGTTATTTCACACACAGTCAGAAATACCAGGCCTATTTATAGGCCTCACACCCCCAGACCCCGTGCATTCTGCATCAGAGTCACTAACCTTTTGCTGAGTGACTCTGTGGGGCAGTACTATTGCAATGCTCACTTCTTAGCCAAGAAATGGAGCAAATTTCCCCTACTGAAATCAATGACAGAGGCTCCACTGAAACAACAGTTAGTATCTATACCAAGAAATATACATGGCAAAAAAAACCAAAACACAATGGCTTGAAAGCACCAGTGATCTGATGAAGTACTAATACTACACTGCAACATACAAAGCACAGCAGGGGGGAAAAAAAGGAAACAAAAATACAAACAAACAGACAACACACAAATCCTCAAGGGAAAAACTTTTGTCATCAGAAGTTAAGCCAATCTTTTGGCACCGATGACATGGGTGGCATAGGATGAACGGTGCTGAGATTACGAGCCCCACAAGCAGTCCCAGAGCCCACCTAGTAAAGTTTAGGTTATCTTTAACAGTTTTAAATGAGGACAATGCAGAACACAAAGAAATGCCATTACTAAGTAAGAGGGAAAAGAAAAAGCTCCGACACTTTGTAGCCAGCATCTACAAGTATTTCCCTCAGATGATCTTAGAACTTATTAGGGCATCTAAAATGTCTCTGTGTATAGAGGAATCACAAGCTGACTAAAAGAAGCCCAAGCATGGCTGAACGCAGTCACCCCTCGCCCCGACCTGCTTCCTTCAGCCATTTGCATAGCTCTCTGCAGGCCCACAGAAGGAAGCACGTGTTGCTGGCATTCATTTTAATACACTGATGAAACCCTGCACGCCAAACGTCCACAGAGCTTTCTCCCCAGTTCATTTTTGTTAGAAAATTCCTTTTGTACAAGGCGACTCAAGTCTTCCAGAAGGTCAATGTCATATCTCCAGTACTTAGTGTGTGGTTTGAGCCGCACAATGAAGACAGAAACAGTTTAAAGCAGATGTCCTAGCCTTTGTATATCCTCACTTGTTACCACACCAAAGGCCTGGGTCTAGAAAGAGTTTTCTAAAGAAAGGTATTTCCATTTTACTTATTCATCTAGAGAAATACATCTGCACTGAGCAGGAAACAGCCATAACTTGGCAACTCTTTCACTCTACACAGAATTCAGAGAACACAAGCACCATCATATTCAAAGATGAAAATTTTGAGAACAGGGCATAGGGTAAAAGCAAGTTAATCATATTTAAATAGTGTTAGTACCTAAATAACCAGCTGCAGAAGATTCTTTACCTACATTGCAACAATTCACAATATTCTCAGCAAATTACCAAACTCTTTTCAGCCAAAAACTTCATTACATTAACAAAGGTGCATTAAATCAACATTTGACAACTACATCAATTTATTAGTGACTCCAAGTTAATGTACACTTTGCAAATACTCACAGAAACCTTCAATCTTGTCAGCTGTCTTGCTCCATGCTACCTGCCTGGTTTCCATTATGACTTGAATAGTTCTCCTTTCTGGATTACTCTTCTTAAGACTGAATACTGTCATAACAGTTCCCAACTCCAAGGTCCTTTTGATCTGGCTTTTCTCATACTCCGGCAGCACTCCATAGTCCATACTCTTTCTGGGCATTTTGTTTCCTTTTTTTTTTTTTTTTTTAAATCAAACTTTTATGGTTTTCAGTGTCCTGAAAAAAGAAAGAAAAGGGAGAAAATTCAATATTTAAAACAGTGCTTTTATTTCTTTAAAAATGACGTTTGTGTAAGTTAAAGCTACCTAATAGAGACCCCTGCCCATTCAAATACAAGGCAGATCCATGGCTAACATTAACAGCATCATTGCTGTTTTATCCTGAAATGAAGTATGAACAGCCTTCACAGAGGGTAGTACCAGTGACACTTTGGTGGCATGCTGCTGCAAAATCTGTTGAAAACAAAGAGCTGGGCAGAGCAGCCGCTGCACGCAATGAATTGTGCATTTTTTTTTCTTTTTTTTTTTTTTTTTTAAATCAAACTTTTATGGTTTTCAGTGTCCTGAAAAAAGAAAGAAAAGGGAGAAAATTCAATATTTAAAACAGTGCTTTTATTTCTTTAAAAATGACGTTTGTGTAAGTTAAAGCTACCTAATAGAGACCCCTGCCCATTCAAATACAAGGCAGATCCATGGCTAACATTAACAGCATCATTGCTGTTTTATCCTGAAATGAAGTATGAACAGCCTTCACAGAGGGTAGTACCAGTGACACTTTGGTGGCATGCTGCTGCAAAATCTGTTGAAAACAAAGAGCTGGGCAGAGCAGCCGCTGCACGCAATGAATTGTGATCTAAATTTCTCAGCAAGACCAATGTCTCTCTTCTAGCTACATCATAGCACTACCTGCTTCCTCAGGCTTCTAACACAGTTTTCCACACTGAAATAAAGTAAGCAAAGGTCTGTTTAGCCCAAATACATAAAAATTACGTTAAGAGGCATAACTCCCTCTATGCTTTTATGCATGCGCATCTTTAATTGCATGTACATCTCCATCACCACTAATACAGATTCACATGTCTAAAGTCTCAGCATTATAACAGAAAAAAAGCGGGGCAGGGTGGGTAGGGGGAACCGACTGAGAAAAAAGACCTGGAAGAAATACTGGATGTAAGTATACCTGAGTAATAAGGACAGAAGAGCAAAAATACAAAGCATGCAAAGTACCGAAATGCCAGAGAAAATAACATCTAGGTCACAAGAAAGAAAGCATTTAAGTCTAAATAAAACTAAAGAACCCATTGGAAAAGTGTAAAAAAAAATGTGTTCAAATTAAAGCAGAACTATGTTATAAACCTCTTCTAAAGAAGCAGTATTTAGTATATCTGTGGCATTTTCTGACATATTTTCTACATTCTTTCCTAACTAAAAAATCACTTGCACAAATCGCTTTGACCAGAGCAGTTTATTTCACTTACCAAGCCTCCACCTTCTGTGCCCAGTGTAACCAGCATCCAAGGAAGGATTACTCCCTGGGATGGTTACACAAGCAACTCTTGATTAGACAGCCAAAAATGCTACCTAGTACAATTATTAGGAGAATGCTCTTTTGTAATACCTAGCAGGTTTCCTGTAGCAAGTATATCACTTACAAATTAGACATGCACATCAAATGTAAACAGTAAGCACACCACATATTCTGTCCAAACACACTTCTACCAAAACAGTACCTCATAGCACTAAGAAGTAAGAATGCACCTCGGAAGCCTTCAAATAGCAAGAATATTTCTTTCCTGAGAAAATGGCAACGGTTACTGGTAGGTCCAAAGTAAGACAGACTTCTTTAAAGTTCAAACTCTGACTATATTTATCATGATTTGTTGACTTCAGGAGTCTCCTCTATCAAAGAATGCGCACTTCGACCCTACCAAACTCCTTTCAAGCATCAGATCTGCTGTTATTTCTTTTATACAGAGTGAGATGCCTTTGCTTATGGAGATCTTCTCCAACTGACATAGAGACAGAAGTAGCTCTTATAAGAAATCATCATTCCTATAAAATTTCTGTACTGTTTGATGGTATTTGTAGAATTATGCTCCCTAAGAACCTCATGGGGTCTTGAAACTGACAATAGTTTAATTTCCACTACTGTAAGAAATATCTGGAAACCCATTTTGTCCTACATACTGACAATCTAGATATCAACACAAGAAAAGCAATAATTTGGAACAGATCTGAATCATACTCAAAATCTTTCTATGCTCCCAGGATTATTTTTTTTTATATATTCCCAATGCTATCTTCAGATAACCAACATGGTGTCCCCGTGGTGAACCGCAGCAGGTTTGTTCTTCTTCTTGCCCTGTATTACCAAAGAAGCATCAGATTTGCTGCCCAAAGACACCTCTGAAATGTGAGAAGCCTCAAAGGCTCTGCAGCCACTGCTGCTGTCTTCTTGATATTATATCAAGGAGATGACATTAGGAGGAGCTAAGAAGTGCTGATGAGTGAAGCCTAGCAGTCCAACGACAAAGTAACACAAGAAATAATGACATCAGCTTGCATAAACTCTTACACTCTGACCCATAGGAGAATTTAAACCAGCTAACTGCCTTTCTGGGAACTGTAAAGAAAACGGGGGGAAAATACAAGTAAATACAAATACTGAAACAAATGTTGGCTATGGTAAAAATTCTCAGTTTATGCACCTTTAAAACTTCATGGCTGTGTTTCTCCTACACGGCCTCCTTTTCCTTATGCACAGGTCAGGTGGCAGGTATTTGTGTGCATACACTCAGGACAAATCTTGGGACAAAACAGCCAAAAGAGAGATGTATAAACAGCAGCTCTCATATATATTAGCAAGTTTCTGTGCTTTGGTCTCCCACAAGCCATTGCATCAAACAGCTAATTACAAGCTTGATTACTCTTCAGCAAGATTATTTACAAACAGGATGCCCCGGAACCCGCTCTTTCATCCATGCACAAAGAAGGAAGCATATCATTTTCACACAAGTAGCAAGAGCTCCTGCCACACGGTTCCCAAGCATTCCCCTTAACCACATCTCTGAGCAGGACAGGTTTAAAGAATCTCTCTGCACATGCAGACACTGGGCACAGCACCTCCTCGGGTTCTCTTCCTCTCCTCAGTCCACTACTCTCCATCACAAGCAGTTTCAGTTTCCGTGTTGATAGCTAATTCGACCGTGCCACTTCTCGCTTCCCCTTCGTAACTTCTTCCAACCCTCCTCCCCCTCACCCCATGTCAGTATCTCCTGACCTGCTCTTCACTAAAGAGCGCTCTTTTCTGCTCTCATGAATACCACAAAACTGTCTTTCACCATCATGTCACTAACTGCTTGCAGTGCAATCTATCTGACTTTGAAGCTGTCCAGTGCAATCTTTCCAACCCCTTTTTAAATTCTACCACTTTGATAAACACTGTTTTTCGGTAAGCTAACAGAAAAACAAACAATAGGCCCCTTCCTACCTGCAAGGTGGCCTCTTCTGCATTGCACAGAGAACCTGAAGTGCTCTATAGCAGGAACCATGTCTCACGCCATGTTTTGCAAAGCATTATACAGGTTATTTGATGTTTAATATCTGTAGGCTTGTTATTGCAATAAGAAAACGGAGTACCGTTTCTTTATAATACTGAAAAACACATACACAATCCCACAACTATCTGTAGGCTTGTTATTGCAATAAGAAAATGGAGTACCATTTCTTTATAATACTGAAAAACACATATACACAATCCCACAAGCTGTAGGCTTGTTATTGCAATAAGAAAACGGAGTACCGTTTCTTTATAATACTGAAAAACACATACACAATCCCACAACTGAGCGGGAACGGACAAATTGTTAAAGCTAGTAAGCAACGGTAGATTTTAGCCAGAACGTAACCAATATTTTTTTGACTCCCAGGAACTAATCAGATAATCATTTAAGTTGTCACAAGCTCACATCTGACAGGACAGCCATAGTCATCTTGTCTTGCTACAATGACTTGTAATAACAGAATTGAAAGGAGGAGAAAATAAAAAACTAAATTAAAATCTTTGTACAGTTTCTGGTTTTCCGACAAAAAAAGAAACCTTCTCTTCTCACTTGGCTCTTTTTGTAATAAAATAAACATGACGAAGAAACCTTCTCTTCTCACTTGGCTCTTTTCATTAAGAATTGTAATAAAATACACATGACATGATTTGGAACAAGGTTTAACTACTTTAGTAACACTTAACTGCAATAATAAAAACCCCAACTTTTCAGTGTATACAGTTTTTCAAGAGACTATAACAAAATACACATCTGCTCTGCCTTTTACAGTACAGCGTGTAGCTGTAAAATGAAACATGACTTAAAACAATATGAAAAGGAGTTTCTAAATACAGCTATTTAATAAAAGGCAATGTAGCTTTTTTTGAGAGAGAGATTAGTCCCTTAGCACAAAGGAACTGCCTCTCAGAGGTGGCTTCTTAAACAGTTTCCGCTGAATATAATATATTGGACTTCCCCTTTTAAAGTAACTCTTTCTTCCAAAACCAGAGTGAACGGTGGTTTTAATCTAACTTAAATTCTAAGTCGTAAGGCAAGTTTTTAACTTACTATAAAACAATACTGTAGCTGAGGATACCTATTTCATCAGTAAAAGTTGGAAAGAATATCATAGTATTTGATCAATCTGACTGTTCTGTTTTCACTACCTGCTCCAGTTTAAGAATAACATCAAAGAGCTCTTTCTAACAGTAAAACGCATTGCACCTCCCAAAAGAACTAATGGAAGCCCTTGACATTAGACCTAATCTTTTTAACACTTGGAATCTCCTTACACCCACCCGCAGGCATCCCTCAGCCTTTCTTACACCCATCACTGCACAACTATTTGAATCAACAGTATTTCTACCCATTCACGCAGCAAAAGTCCATAATGACCCTCATTATCCCATTATCAGGATACCTCTAAATCAGTGGGGCATGAGCTACAAGACACCCTTATGTGCAATAGGAGCCTTACTGCTCTTCGACCAAAGAGTTATTGTAGGCTACAGCACTACTTACATGATTTAACACATGAGCTAAAAGTCCAGAAACATATCATAAGCTCTAGTTTAGACACAGACACGAATGGATGACTATTTCCCCTTGACTGTAGGCACTACAGGAGCAAAACTTTGATGATGTCCTGTACCATATGCAGAATTGGGGCCATTTGTTACTGTTTGTGTAAGAGTAGTTTCTATATTGTCTTTATTGAAGAGCCTGACTAATTTGGACTAAAAAGTCAGAAAGACTCACTGCAAGTAACCAAGTAAACACGGACATGGAAAAAAACCCTACTTGGTCTATCAAAAAAACCTGTATATTTAGTTTTACTTCATTTCAGTACTTCGGAGTTTCAAAAACAAACCCTTCTTATCTGAAAATCAGTCTACAACTCAACTCTCTTTATGATAAAGCAAAGAAAGAGAGGAAAAACTGTGGTTAAGGCAAACTATAAAGGTACAGGCTAACAAAGAGCATCTCAGATAAGCACTGCTGAATCCATACTCGTAACTTCTCTCATATGACACAGCAGGTGCTTTCCAGGTGCAGTTCAACCAAGAAGTGCAATCCGAAGTTCGACTCCGGTCAATTTCTAAGTTTTCCCATGTGCTGCAGACACTGAAGCCTCCACTTAGGCAAAAAGGTTGCTGCATCCTCTTCCCCTAGCTCTACCTTTAGACGCATTTAGGACACAGAATCATAGAATTATCTAGGTTGGAAGGGACCCTTCAGATTATCGAGTCCAACATCACCTCCCCGAAGCAGGCACTGCCTCAGCACAGCACCAGGTCATTACCACAATGCTAATAATTAATAACAATCAACACACAGCTCGCTGCACACAGCTTCGTAACACAGCTGGCTGCCCTCGGAGTCCTGCGGTCTGGCCAAAAACAGGGGACGGAACCGCAGCGAGACGGTTGCCCACCTGCCATGGGCCTGCCAGGGACTGAAGCCCTGGGCCCAGGCTGGGGCCCTCACCCCTGGGCAGAGCCCTGCGGGGCGGCTGTCAGGCGCACACCCACACCGCCAAGGGCTCCCGCCTTCTTCAGAACCCCGGCCCGGGGCGGGGAAGGTGCGGGGAAGGTGCGGGGTGGCGGGGTCCCCTCAGAGAGCCCCCCGACTCCCTGCTCCCCTTCAGGCCACGCACCCCGGGCACGGCCCTCCCTCACAGCCCGTAGCCCCTCGCCCGCTCCCAGCGCTCTCACCCAGCCCCTCACGCCGACAGCCCTCTGTCCCCCCTCACAGGACCCTCCCTCACGCCGCTATCCCCGCCGGGTCGATAAACCGCGCAGGACGAGGCTGCGCCGCCCCAGCACCGGCGGCACCTGCTGCCGCAGGGGGGGCCGAGCAGAGCCGGCCGGCGGGGGTCACCTCCCCTCACCGGACCACCCCGGGGACGCTCTCACCTGCGCAGCGGCGGGGAGCTGCCCCCGGCGGGTGGCGGTCCCGGTGGCGGTGCCTCGTCCCGCCGCGCCTCTGCGGGGCTCCCACTTCTGCTTCTGCCCCAACCGGGAAGGGGCGGGGGCACGGGACCCCCCCCCCCCCCCTCCCGCCGCGGCCACCTCCTGGCGCGCGGGGCCGGACGAGCCGGGGCGGCGGTTGGTGCCTCAGCCCCGCTCTCTTGGTGCCTCAGGCCGGCGGCGGCCGCTCGCCCTCCCCTCCCCGGGTCTGCCCTCCCTCAGCGGGGACCCCGGGCCGGGGCTCCTCGTCCCCGCCTTTCCACCTTCCCCCGGGGCTGGTTCGAGGCGAGCTCCCCGCTGCCGCCGTCTCCTCAGGGACCCGGTCCCCAGTCCCCTCAGCCGTCCCCTGGGGCGGGAAGGAGAGGCGCCGTGTGCCCCCTCGCCAGGCCGGCCGGCCGCTCTCCGGGCACTTGAAATTTATATGTTCTCCTGCTCAGCTGAAGCGGAAATTTCACTGGTTCAGCTGAGAATCGTGAAATGACCAAAGGGTGCCTTGGGGGAGCGAGTTTAGGAAAAGGCTTTAAAACTTCACCGTCACCGAAGTTAAATTTTCAAGTTAAAATTAACTTCATTTTATGGGATCCCCTATAATCACAACCACTTCAGCTTACGATCGGCAATACTAAAAATATTTCCCCGTTTGGGATTCAGGAGAGCAGTGATGGGATGTAACAGACTGTTTCCAGGTCAAACCCAGAGGCCGCCATGGCATTTGAGGTATCGATCTTGTCCCAGACCTACCTGATAAAGCTGTGGAAAATTCCTACATCCACAGACAGAATATCAAAGCCATCACAGGGAACAAGTCACGCCAGTTCAGAAGAGTACAAAACTAATGCCTAGAAACCAAAGCCAGGGACGGTACAGTGTCTGCAAGGAACGGATTTTCCCTGAGGAAAGCTCTTGGCCATTTCTCCAAGGGCTGGTCCACGTTACAGCAGCAGAGCCCATGTCCCAAATGCTGCTTCCCAAACACTGAGGTTAAGTCTGGCAGAGATAGCTCTTCATCTCCTCTCCTTCCAGCACCGGTAGCTGGCACAAAGGAGTGAAAAGGACATGCCTTTTAACAGTCTAGAATCTAATCTGTTCTACTGAGAGGAAACAAAATTTTCCATCATTTCAGTCAGCTTTATAACTGGATGAACAGCAGTCAAACATTATTTTTTACTAATATTTTCACCCTATACATGCAGAAACTACTGAAACAAAGTGACATCTGGAATGGGGTAGAGACAACAAGTACTGCAACAAACACCACCAGCAATACTGCCCAGATGCTCAGGTCAGAAGGAGAAGAAAACATCCATTGTATCCAGCAAAAGTTGTGGGAGCAATTTGGGAAACTCTTCCCAAAAGCAAACTAACTTTGTCACCACTAAAGTGTTTCAAATGAGTATGACTTACCAGGAACAGAACTAAAGAATGCATTCAAAATACACCACCACAAAAGGAAAAAAGCCTAGAACCCGGTACTTGTGAAAGGTGTGGATCATTTTAAATGCAAAATAAACAGGTCACCGTTACAATCTCGTCATTGTTCACTATTTCATGAACCATTTTCCTCAAGCCTCTTCACATTTTTTCCTCATGCCAAACCTGGGAAAGGCTTCCCTCTATATTGTGTGACACAAATTCACAGAACAACATCTTACAGGACACATGATGATAAAAGATCAGAATAGCAGAATATGTATCCATCATGTTTAGGTGTTTCTCCTGTACTTTATTTTTAGCTCTTGATCTTTAAAGCCTTCAGTGCTTCATGTTGAAGCTGCCTTTCAAATTACATGAACGGTGTCAGAATGCTAGTGCCAAGCGACCAACTTCCCCAGCTACAAAAGCTAAGACCAAAACGTTCTTATGGTCGAAGCCACGAGCTACGCACCACAGAGAGCTGAAGGGCGCAGGTGAACCTGGGCATTTTACAAGCAGGAGATAACAGTATTCTCTGAATCCCAGCTATAGGACCCAGGATTCATCTGGCTACATTGACAGTGAATCTAAGTTCCAGCAAATACCAGCCTCAGCAGCCCCTCCTGGTCCTGCTTCGCTTGGCCAGGTACCAACAGTCTCCTCAGCAGTCGTCCGGCATAGCTTCAGCACAGGAACCACCCTTGAGCAACCCACAAGCCGCACAGGCACAGAGTTGACCATCTTTATGATACTCAGAGACTTTCCTGCAGAAGTTAGGACTGCTGCGAAGTGACCGGACTTTGGTCTAGACATACTTCAGTGTGGTTGTGCCTCAGCAGTGTCCTGGAAGGAAGACTAAAACCTACCAACTCCCAATATTTCTTGCATAACCTTAGGCTTTCTTGATAAAACTTTCCCTGTTAAAGACGAAGAGTCATTATATAATGAAAGAAAACACGTACGTGGAAGAAAATTATAGCTGCAGTGCGGATCATAACATTGAATTCCGTAAATTGCTGGATGTAACAAAATCTCAGCCACAGAGATGGAGTAAGCAATCCTTAAAACCAAACCAACAAAACAGTAACTCTTAGAAACACCAGCTGTTACTCAGCACATCTCCTACACCAGAAGTAAGAGTACTCAGACACCCTCACAATCACAACAGAAGATTCAAGCTACTGTCAGAATCAGCAGCTCTGCCATCCAACTTTCAAACCTCAAAAGCGGGACCTTCCAGGTAGACAACAGAATTTCCTGTAACTAATATGGACCTCACAGTCACAGATGATTATCAGGTGACACGTTCAGCCCTTTTTTCTGTAACAAAAAAGCCTGAGGAGAGGTGTGAGAAAAGTAGTTCTCTGAATCCG
Organism: Calidris pugnax; assembly: GCF_001431845.1. NCBI lineage: Eukaryota > Metazoa > Chordata > Aves > Charadriiformes > Scolopacidae > Calidris > Calidris pugnax. The sequence goes on along the minus strand of NW_015090842.1, from coordinate 6,170,481 downwards.
GCCCCAGCAAAGGCAGTGTTTTTAAAGAGGAGAAGGTTAGCCACTAGAATAAAAACCTCCCTTTTTCTTTTCCTTTTTTCTTTTTTTCTTTCAGTTTAACTTTCTTCTTATAATTCTAAAAGGCTCTTTGAATTGTTAAAAAAATATAACCACAATTCATACTGCAAGATCTGAAAAGAAAGTTTTTCAGCTGGGAGTATATTTTTACATTTCAGTCATAAACCTCTCAAAAGGGAATTCATAGTGTTGACACTGACACTTTCTTAATTGCAGCTTTGGAAACTTCAGCTCTGTCTTATTGTTGTATTTGGTAATGAAGTGCCTGAAGAATAAAGCAAGGCATGAAAGAGAGTCACGGGACTGGCTGGGCGGCCTTATGGATTAATGAAAAATGGTCACAAAACTGGTGCCACTTCCTCACAGAAGCAACAAAGAAAATACAGCTTTTGTGTAGGAGATAGAAGTAGAATAGCTTTATCCCATCAATTGAGAGAAATGTTAAAGGGTCATTTAGGGAGGAGGAACAGATATTTTTGAGATTGTCCTTGACAGACTATCTAGCCTAAGTATTTACCACACCATCACAGCACTTTCACTCCTTAGTAGGATGTACATTAGCTCAAGTAGATTTTCTGGTTGGAGCTGCAGAACCTATAAACAGAAGTTTCATAGAAAAAGCTTCATTTTCAAGCTTTTCTTTTATGAAGTTTTCATCTGCAGGACCCTGAAGCAGATTTTACACTCATCATCAAGAGAACATGCATACCGGCATTTTAGGATTAGGTGTCAATCCAGTTTGCTATCAGAAAGCAAGTGCCAATTTGTTAGGGAGAAGTCTGTGATCATTGAGGACTAGCTGAAGACAGTTCTTCCACATGGAGTGACATTACCTCTGCAGAACTGTTTACTGCTTCTTGGTTGGATTTACGGGAGGGCACTGGCACACGCATCCACATGAACTGTTTGGCTGCTGGCATTCTAGAGGCCAGCAAATGCAAAGGACATGTTGCTTTTTTATAGCTTTTATTCAAAAACTCATGTAGTTTGTAAAAATTTTTCCCTTGCCAAAGAACATGAAATTGTTTATGTAAAGGACACAGTAATCAAGGCTAGTCCAAGGCTGGAGGTTGTCCCAGCAGGCATTGCCCAGTGTCGAGGTGGCAACAAGGGCTGTATCCTGCAGGAAGGGGAGGAAGGACACTGCTTCCAGTGTTGTCACTGCAGAGCAGTCCTGTACCATCCCAGCTCCTCATGGCAGTAGCTTCAGCTACACCAGGAAGCCTTGACCAGGTTTTAATGATCACTTTTAGTGTCTCAGAGGGCCTCCACAGCAGGAAGCAGCACAACTCAAGGAACGAACTTTACAGGGGACCCGCCTTCAAACACGATCATGCTGTGTGACAGGTCCGACACCCTCAGCACACCTCAGCATAACGGAGTTCGGGCTCCTTGCAAAGTCCATGTCTTGTAAAAAGTGTTCTAGTGTGTACTTGGCTCCATTCTTATCAGAGTTTCATTTTAATCTCAGTAAATTATTGTCACTTAATCATAATATTTAAAGTAAATATTGATTTAAAGTGAACTACTTAAGTCACTAGCGGAAAAGCTGACATGAAGGAAGGGCGGTTGTACTTTTAAGTGGCTGGCCTGTTGCCTGCTGCGATGTTTGTCTGAGTCCTAAAACGTTCAGCTTCTCCCCAGTTCAGCCACCCTGTCCCTTGCCACTTGCAAGCACTGCATTTAAAAAAAACCTTGAGGACGCCTTTGGTCCTCATACACAAAATACAATACTGGCAATTTCTGTAACCATTTTCATTGTTACAGATGTCAAAACAATTTTTAAAAAGAATGGAAATCATTATTACACATTTTGGAAGGCATCAGGCCCAGAGAGAGAGATTTGCCAGAGGTCTCACAGCAGTAGCACGCCTCGGGCAGAACATTTCTTCCAGGTTTTATACGAGCGTCCTGACTTAGGAATGGTATTTCCTCATAGCAAAGCTAGCTATGCCAGAAAAAAAAAATTCATTTGTCAGAATTATTTTTTTAAAGCTTCAGTTGAGCAGAAACCCTGCTGTGTGACTTGTGAGGATCAATAAAATCCTAAAAATACATGCAAGAACATTTGAACTAAGCATCAAAGTGAGGTTTTATACACATACTAAATAGCTATTTACTCAATATCTCAGGCCAGTTGTGCTGGCTGTGCAAAACCGGTATATTTAAAGGGCCTGCAATCACACCTTCAGATGAAATGTAAAATACTACAGCCACTGCATCCACAGTGGTAAAATGCCAGCTGCTCATTACCAGTTCTATCAACAGTGAGAAATTCGACATTACCAAGGCCGCAGCAGAACAGGAGAACTGTGGGAGGCTCTGCACGGAACCAGGAAAACTCGTCTCCTGTGTTTTTTAAGTCAATAAAACGAAAATCTTTCATAAAACCAACGTGATTGCAAGTGGGAAGCACTGAAAAAAAACCAGCATTTGACAATACTTTTGAACGAAGGGAGTTGCAACTCAGCAAGAAGAAGCCTACTGCAATCTGCTCTCTTGCTGGTCATTTCCCATTCCCCTCCCATTCTGCTGAAGGCTTCTTAACTTTGACTTTGCTGCTGCTGCTGGAAGATCTTCCTGCACCATTAGTCACAGCCTGGGTCTTTCTCTACTTTATACATGGCTGCCTGCAGGGATTTATTATTGTCTCAGGCCTTCCCTCAGGGCGCACAGGAAGGGAGGAGAAGTTCCTTGCATCTGTGCTCGGTCATGCAAAGCTCAGCTTTAATTCGTCACATGCTACATCAGAAAAGTTTAGAAAAGGCCTCCAGCTAATCAAAGCACTGGAATTAGCTGGGGATGGAGACAGCGCACTGGCCCGACTACAGATAAGCATGTAATCACGTAACAACACATGTCAAAAGTCCCACTACCATCAAAATACGACTGAAAAATTAGTGATGGACTTGAGTGATATTTTCTGAATAGGGGTAGAATGAGAGGCACTCTTCTGGGATACGCACTGCAGACACGTGTGCCTTGGAAGAGCATCCATCTGGTGTATCTCCAGGATCAGCATATTTGTATAGAATGCAAATCGTTATTGCAACTGCTGTTATCTTTATGTGCTGCAGTCATAACTGAATGAGTCACATAAAAGGGTCAAAACCTTCTGTTCTACTTTTTATGATAGGCATCTTTTTAACATACAGTGCTAGAGACCTTGTGCGTCAACAGAGCGAGGTAGGAGTTGGTATTGGGTGAAGTACGACAGACCTTGACTTAGGCACCCAATTTTGTTAACATATTTGTTAACAATTTAAAGAGGGAATAAATGAAGGGGGGGGGGGGGGGGTTTTTAAAAGTTTCTAATC
>NW_015090842.1:6145865-6166745 GCF_001431845.1 Calidris pugnax | reverse complement strand
AAGCAAGAGAGGGGGGGGGGGGGGGGGGGGATTTAAATGATATATCTACTAATGGCTAAAATCCTGAATAAATTAGAAATTTGGGATAGGTTGCTTAACTTTTCTAATCTCCAAAACTGCCTTCTAGCTTGCCAAATAGATCAGAGTGTGCTGGGCACTCTGCTTGGGGGCTGGTGGGTGGAGAAGACATGATACAGTAATCTGCAAATTCGCTGAGGCCCATGCCTCAGTCTTGAGGCTTCTTGAGGTAACAGTCTTCTGAGCACCGTGTGGAGCAAATTTAACCTTTCAGCTTCAGAAGAACCTCTGCTGCCAAAGACCATTTTGCAGAAAGTCAAGGGGATACCAGCCACCACACGACAAGCTCAATTTCTCAAATGTGTATTGCCATATGCAGGTGGAGTCATATTATTTCACTTATCACATTAAAAAACATATATTAGAAGCCTTTTGCAGCTCCCAACAGATTTTATTTGTGCCAAAAAATTCAGAAAATTCGCAATATGTTCGTAGTACCAGCTACCAACACCTTCTCCATCAGTAAAAATTGACTGAAAATCTGAACTTATACCCTGCATGAGTCGTTTTAAAAAAAAACATTAAAGCTTAACTTTTCCAACACAGAAAAAAACATAAAAAACAACCATCTTGCTTTTAAAGGAAAATTTCTAACATTTCTCTCATTCAACAGGAGATGAAGTCTAGAATTAAGAAAGAAGTAGCAGTGTGAATTTGCAAATGCACACAGAATCATAGAACCAAATTGGAATAAATTAAAAATATCTTGGTTATCTCCTGCTGAACATTCAGGCCTTATATGTGTGTGTTCCTAATGTCATTAAAAATTTCACACACACTGCTTATTTAGCCTGATCTCCAAATTGGAATAAATTAAAAATATCTTGGTTATCTCCTGCTGAACATTCAGGCCTTATATGTGTGTGTTCCTAATGTCATTAAAAATTTCACACACACAAAAATTGTTTCCTCCACCTTTTTTTTTTTCCCAGACTGGACTAATAATTTTAAGAGACCATTCCTTCTTTCAAAGAAAATTATTTTTATATTTGGTTTATGATTAAGAAGTCCTTTTATTCTGGAGCAAAGCTACAGAATATTTTACAGGAGAGAAGACAAAAGCTAGAACACAGAAGGCTCTGCCAGGAAATTTAAAGCCAACTGTCTTCTCTCCAGAACCATTCTGCCACACATCAGGAATTATTTAACCCCATTTCTGCAGAGGAGAGGTGCCCCGCTGAGTCTCAAAGGCAGCAATACAGAGCTTACCTTTAATCCCGTGCAGAATAATGCATGATATACTGCTGAGATTAGCGAGTCGGTGTCAAACGGAGGGTTCTTCCTCTTTGTACTCTGATTCCACCTGGGTAAAAGCACACTGTTAACACCCCCTAAGCATACAAAATCTCTAATCAAGTTTCCAGCAGCCTGGGCCTTTCAGGTAATTTAAATTTTTTTTTTTTAAATAAAAGCTGTCACCTTTGATGACGCTCTCTTCGCTTTCACAAGGACAGATTTTGTTATGGCTGTTGCTAACGAGGGAAAAAAAAAAATTAAAAAGGAAGTCATAAGAAAGAAAGTGGAACGCTAATTCTGAAGTATGTCATTTCCAGCCAGTACGACTCTCTCCTCTTCTACCGTCTTCGTGAGCTGAGATCTTTTCATGCTGTCACTTGCATCACACATTAATAACATGGTAAGGCATTAATAATGGCCCCACCTGAGATCAACGCAGCAATTGTTACAGTTTCTGGTTTGTCTTAGGCAAATTTTGAATTCTTTGCTTTCTGATTTCTAAACCTTTGGGATGCCCTCTCTTCCTGTTTTTAAGTTTTCTCTGTAACCGAGGGAGTTCATAATTTATGTTTTTAACAAACACTAAGAGTCTAATGGAGTCTGCCCATTCAAGCAGCCAGGTTTTAAGGAAAACATTTAATATCTTTAATCCTTAGGAAAAAACAAAACAAAACATGACAACTGAAAGCACTAATTTCTGTTTCAAGATATGAATTTATAATACATATATGCAACTTGTGTATAGCCACGTGCTATCAGGACAAAAATGGCTTACAAGTGGAACTGAGGATTTAAAAGTTACACCAGAAGACAACTCCTTGTATATTACCTCAGAGGGAAACAGATTAAGAAAAAAGATTCCCTTTGTCAACAACTGATAATTTGCACCAGTTTTATTTTTTATTTTAAAAATAATGAAAATGCTGGAGCTGAGTAATACCAGCTTTCTACTGATTTACACTCAAATGATAATAATAATATATTATAAATTGATCTATAGATAAATCCATTAATAAATATAAATAACTTTTAACAGATTAAAGGAAAATCCAAATATTTATATCAAAACAATGCTCAAATATGGCAAAACTGAGTTCACTTTTCGAGGTATTTCATGAAAACAGAACAAAACGTGATACCATTTGACCAAAAAAAACCCCTAGAAAACTACAGAAAAAAAAACCATGCAGAAACATGACTGGAGGTGTGGTTCATTGTAGGACCTCAAAAGTAACATAAGAAAAACCTGCTCCCTGTAAGTGACAGGCACCAGCTCCCACTGGTCTGGCAGCACAGATGGAGTGAACACGCAGAGCTGCTGACGTGATGACAGAAGTCCTCAGTGGGTTGAGGAGACCTTGGCTCCTCCCGTGGAAGCAAAGCCTCGGTTACAATGCAAAGACAAGAGCTAAAGTTGCTTTTTGATGATCTCTGCAGTCTAACAATAGCCAGACTTTAGCACTTGCCATGGCAATAGCAGTATTGCTGCAGAAAGAACATATTTTGTTAAGAAAATAGCCAAACTGAAAAAAGCAGCAAAAGAAAATCAAATGGTTTTCAGCCTCCTCCTGCAGTGGCCATCAGCGAGGTACTTTGGTGTCAGGGAGGAGACCAGTCAGCAGAACCAGAAAAGACCGGGGCTGAAGAAGCGGATGTCTCAAACCCTTCTCACCACCCGTGTGCTCTGCTCTGTCTTTAGCTTGCCTTCTTGAGAAGAGCAGCTCGCTCTCCCCAGAAGATGAGAGATAAGGTCAATGGGAAGGCAAGGTATTGCCAGACTGTGGCTAATTTTTCTTCAAAGAGAGGAAATAATGAGTGCAGTGCATGAGCAGTGGCTTATACTGGGTCAGTCAGGAAGTGTGGGGCTGGGTATTTAAAAGACAGATATTTTTGTTTCAAGTTTCTCAGAGAACAAAAGCATACAAGAAAACTTTTTTTAGCTAAAAAATGCAAAGTTTGAGTTCACCTATAGTTAGCTAAGTTGTCAATGGAGTTAGTGTTTCTCAGTGACAAACGCCACTTCAAGTGGAATACCTTGCAGCTGCAATTGTTACAGAAATGCAATTATTATATCTAAAACCAGTGCTCCTTTGGATTGTAGCACAAATAATAGCAGGGGACAGGACAGGAAAACAATGGGAGATTATGAACTCTGTTCCCACAGGTGAAGAGCTGAGGCATAATTGGTTTAAAGCTGAAGTTTCGTGTACATCTTCATCCAGCACTTATAATGAGAAAAGGCAGCCCCTGCTTCTGCTGTCCTTGCCTCCCTCTTGTCACCTCTGCCCCGATGGGTCGCTGGTGCTCGCACACGTGTTTGTGCAGCTGCCCCGTGAGCTCCGTCAGAGACCGAACCCGTATCGATCTGCCAAAACAAAAGCAAGAAACAAAAAAAAGGAAGCAATTCAGGGTTGGCCCATGTAGATAAGAAGAGAGCTAAGGCATGTGAGAACACAAATCCAAAACATTGTCAATATTGCAAGTCATGGAAAAGCTAGAGGTACGTCTCTTTAAATTACAAAACACTTTTTAATTTGGCTTTTCGTGATCGTTATGTATTAGCAGTACAGCAGCTGATAAGCTTTACTTTAAATGTTCATGAAAAATTAATGCAACAAACCCACTCAGAAGCTCACAACAATAGTCCTTGAACAGCACACTTGGCTGAAATACCTGCGATTCGATCTGCCTGTTACACAGTTAGTTACATCTACCTTCTGATGAGGAAGCTGAAAAAAGTGACTCCGTAATTAAGCAAAGCATTTTGAAATTTGTTAGTGAAAAATCCCACCCAGCCAGCAAGCGACAGATTCTTGTGATGACAAAAAGAAAAGGAAATATGTCTCCTGCCAAGACATCTGTGCACACCTTAAAATACATTAAGAGCATTTTGCAAACAGAAAAAGAATCACCAAGTTTTGGGAAAACCTCCAGGATGATTTAAAAAAAAAAATCCACACTAATAATTTCTGTTGAAATATCCAAGCAGAGAAGTTGAGAGCAGAGCTGTCTTGGAAATGCTATTTCCTGCTGACATACCTTTTGCAAATTTTTTTAGACTTTCAAACATCATGGCTTTACTCATGAGCGTGCTGAGAACAAATTTGCAGCCTTACCAGGCCTGCTTTAAAATGGTGTTTAATCATTCTATCAAAAATCAGGCTCTGCAGAAAAATTTGGATCAGCTGAAGCTAAAACAAGCTGCAATGGCTCCTCAGTGTGTGTGGAGCTCCCGCATCACGCTGGTTTAACCCTACCTTCTTTTTACTTTCACTGCTCAAAGGAAGGGTGAATGTTTTGGGGGTAGGCTGGTTCTACCACCGTAATGAAGATGTTTTATAATTAGTCTTCTCTCTAAGTGGAGAAGACCAACAGTCTTTTCTAGGTGTGTTTTAGTTGAGAACAAATGGCCATGCTTCTTGTGCACAAGTGCTGGGTTACTGCAGAAGGAGAAGAAAGCCCAGGCAGGGTGACAGTCCGAGTTGATTTTACAGGAAATGTTTTTTTTAAGAAATTACAGGCGCATTTTTAGCAGCTGATTTGCAACAACTTGTTCAAAAAAGTACCCTAAGGTCCCGAATTCAGACACTTTCTATTGCCATAAGGTTGGCTACGGGCCCTTGAGAATAAAGAGCATAGTAATAAAACAAAGGACATAAGTGGGGCTGTGCTGTGGTTTGGCAGCATCAGGTCACGTCTCATGTGCCACAACCCGATGCGCTGCCGTTGTGTGACCAAGCTCGGGCCATTTGAATTCACACGAGAACGGTGGCGGCTCATTTGCTTGTTCATAGGATTTCTGCTGCGGGCGGAAGTCAGAGCAGGGCTAAACAAAACTCTTGCAAAGCATCCAGGAGAAAACAGTGAACTCTGTGGAAAGCAGTTGGCAGTTCGTTATTTTTTTTTTTTCCCTATTTGGCTTCAATTTGTTTGGGCAGCAAATATGCTGGAGGTCAATGCAGCAAAGAGGGCAGGGACAACATTCTGCGGGAAGCGATGCATAGGCATCCTGAGACAGCAGCAGCACTCAAGAAGATGGTTAGCCTTTTTCAAGGGACTCAAAACACCTCATCACAACATGGTCTTCCTGATCCCCCCTACCAGAGCCCCTGCGAGGGTGCAGATGGGCTGCACAGCATGGGTTTTGGTGTCAGGACAGGCTTCCTCCTGGGATGGCAGCAGCTTCTCTCCCCAGCTCCACAGGGGCACCTCGTTGACTCTGGGCAAGCCACTCCCTGCCTCAGTTTCCCCACCTGTAAAATGGAGCAGAGGATACTTCTCTTCACTGAGACCTTCTTGCTTCAGGAGTACAGAGGCCATACCTGTGAGCACAGTGTTTATCAGCAAGACAACACCACTAATGCTACCATTACCATTACAATTAACATTTCTGTCATTTTACTCCCTGGAATGGAATCTATGCTAACAAAAATGACATTGATCTGTTTAGAAACTAAATGTGTGAGTGTAGCACTGAAAAAACAATTTGTAATTCTGAGGCCCCGATGCCAACTGTACTTATCTGTAATATCTGTTTTTTCAGCCAATATGATAGAATCATGTTGGCAAAAAAAGAAATATATTTAAAACATCAGTTTATGGCAACTTCAACATCTTCTATACCAGTTCCTGGAAGACAAAAGATCATGTAATAAAAAGAAAGTCAATACTACAGCACTGAAGTTTGAAATTAGCATGATAAATTGAATTTTAAAGCAATACTGGCCCTATCATGTACTTACAGATAATAAAACATAACAGAGCAGATGATTTATAGGCACTGCCACTGAGAATATAACACAGGAGGAGACTGCTAAAGTAATATTCCTATTCATATATGTCACATTACATTTATATGTCCCTTCTGTTGTGTTTCCTCAAGCTGGAAGGCTGCAGTGTGTGGACTGTAAGCCTCACTCAGCAAACTTGCTCCAGCTCCACTTCTCCAGCCCAGAACTCAACTATGACAAATCAGCAACCCTCCCAGGAGCTGCTGGTGCCATGGTTTCAAGCCAATGACCCAGAAACACCAGTGACCCTCTTTGTGTTAACGAGATCCCTAAAGTTCTCCCCTCCCAGGAGGTTAAAATATCAGCCACTCTCTTTGTGAGCACTCTGACACTTGTTTTGTTACATGTACTGAAATTCTAGTACCAGCCACACCACTCTCCCTTTCAATGATCAAGTAGTAATGGCTCAATGAGTCTGAACGTACCAGGTGTTTCCAGCATCAAGATCTGTTATTTATGCTGTGCATTTCTACGAGCCATGAGGAAGGCACATCAGTTCACAGGGGAGAGGAGAGACACGACTGCTTTTCTTATCCCTGGGGACTGCAGGGCAGAGGGGAAGGAGCAACACAAGCTCCACTGGCAAATGGCTTTATTTCCATAAGCTGCAGCGTATACAGCTTGTCATGCTTGGGCGTACAAACAGGACACTGAAACACAGGCAGGATCCCCATCCTGAGAACAGCCTCAGCCTCTCATCTGTCTGTAATCATCTCAGTTACTCGCTCTGCTGCTTATTCTGTGATACCATGGTGCCACTCACTGCCTACATCCAGTATTAGCAGACTTTCAGCTGGGGATTCATTTAGTAGAAATGTTGCTACCTCTGCAGAAGTGAACAAGCTCCTGGCTTGGCTCCTCAGTGCCTTTCTTCGTGCTGTGCACCCGCTGGAACTTTTTGACTGCTCTCTTTCAAAGGGGAAACATAATTGAACATCTATATCTGACTGCATCAGCAAAGTCACCTCCAGACACCCCAACAGCCACCAGCACAAGGTCTATAGCCTCTGACAGCTATAAAAATCTTACAACAACCAGGAAAGACACCCTCCTTCTGCTTGTGCCACAGCCCTTCATCCATCCGTAGGAATGAAATTGCACAACATGACCAAACGCTTTCATCCCACCTGCAGCAGGTAACATCTTCCCAAGGGTGCTGCGTTTGCATGGACACGTGGTAAACCAGATCAAGGAACTAATCCAGAGTAACACCAGGTGTATTGTGTTTCCTTGGCACCAAGAAAAGAGGTGCCTGTCTTCTGCCTTGCACTTTATACCATTACAGTAGCTTTTAGGCTTCAAAATCTCAACTTCTTCAGTCTCTCGGTGATTTTTTTGTCCGGTTTTATCATTTAATTCATCCATGCACAGTACTTAGTGCCTAGTGAGCTCTTTCTAGGTGGTTTACAACAAAGATGGATTAAAGATCAACTTAGCTATTAGCTCAGCTGCTTTAGTCTGCCAGCTTGACTTTCTCCCAGAGATAGGCCAGTTTAGCAGCTAATCTTCTCAAATCTGCTCTTGCACGTGTGACCTCTATTTGCATATGGCACAAATCCCATGATACGGTGGGTTTAGTCCTTTATATGCTCTACGTTATTAGCCATCGTACAATGAGCTTGCTTTGGTTGCAGTAATTGCTACAAGAGAGCACACGCAGTTGTGCATCATGTTGCAAGTATTATCTGGGTATTTAAAAACAGGGAGGTGAACAGTAAGAACAACCTTGTACTAAAATTAAGCTTAAATAAAATGAAAGCAGAGATCTACTAAGTTATAACTGGAAATAGATGCAGGATACTGTACTGAGCACATTCAGAGTTTCTCATAGCTGAGAAGCAGACTGAATATCAGAATTTCTTGGTAGTTAGATCTATAATTTGATACTTTTATAAAATGCAATGTTTACTGGTAACAGCAGGAAGAAGACCCTAATGTAAAAAAAAAAATTTACAATTACCATCAGGTTGGAACATCCTTCATTTGTGTCTATTCAAAGCAGGGCTGGAGGCAGTGTTTAGTCTTCAGGATGAGTAATATTTTCCTAGGTAATGATTTGCTCTTGGGAGGTCTAGCTGATTAGTTGCATGATAACCTTGGATGGAGAGCATTAGTGAAGAGCAAAATGACATTATAAAGAAAAAAATATCCTTACCAAAGAGCAGAAAGAGCAGACAAGGACTCCCTGTCTGGACAAGCTCAGATTGATAGGTTGGTTTGTTGGGCATTTATTTCAAGACCTCCCTTAGAGAAGCTGAGATTTATTACTGAATAAGGCTTTGCATGTGCTGAAGTCCAGCCACGATCAATTTTCAGTATTATTACTGCAGAAAGGGTTACACCCGCACTTGGCAAACCTGCCTGCCAGCCTGGATTAGAGATGTCACATTCAAACTCTGCCTTTGAATTTGCTCAAACCAGGCTCATTTTCTTTCCTAGAAGTGCCATGCGAGGGCAGCAGAGATTGTGAAACGGGGCGCGGCGGGGACAGGGGTGGCACTGACCGAGGGGGTGTCCCCGGCCACCCCGGCTCCTGCCTTGGGGGCTGATGGGGACAAGCTGAAGGGACTCCCGCCATCTGGGCTGGACATCTCACTGGGTGTGGAGACCGTGAGGAACCGGAGCCGGTGCCTGGAGAATCAGACATTAAGGTCTTTACAGAAGCCACAACATTTTAAACTTTTAATGTTTTTGTTTTGGTTCTGATGAGAACAGCAAGAAGCACACACCAAGAGCAGCTCGGCCTCAATCCAACAAATATCACATTCCTGAGCTGAAACATCAGCACAAAAGTGGTTGAAAAGGAAAATAATAATGTTTGAGAACCTTTTTTATAGACATTCACATCCCTCTCATCCTGTGTCTACAAAGAACCAGTTTCCTGTAGCATCAAGTTTCTCCAAAGCAAACACTGGGCCCGCAAATTTTCAGCCTCCCCAAAATTTTGTAAATAAATATTTATGAACAGAATATGATAATAGGAAGTATTGGGTGGCCTTTTCAGTGGGCAGCAGTACTCACCCCACCAATAACGCAGAGGAGGGAAACGATGGAGAGAGCAGCCAAAACCTGCGTGTGACCTTCACGCCTTGGGTAGAAAAAGCTCAGAGAGCTGAGATTTCGGCGGCACCTGACCCTGATTTCCAGAGGCCGGGTTGAGTCTGTTTGACTTGGTGACGCTGAGTGATTATTTTTCGAAGAAGGAAGCAGTGCCATTCATCACCCCACGAGGCCAATCCGCAGCTCCGGCTCTTTCCTTGCGTGTTTGTGTGCTTGCCATGAGGTGGAGCCATGCACCGAAGCTCAAACTCCAGTAAAAGGCTACCAAGAGCTTTTAGCTCTATTATTTTTTTTAAGCTCTTCAGCCAGGTTGAGCCTAAGCCTCCATCCAAGGTCAGCTGATTGCTGACTAGCACCGATAAATCAAGCAGAAAGCGCTGATGATAATGCTGCTGGTTATCGATCGGGTGCCATAGGTGATGTTGAGGGGCGGGTTAGCCATTCCCACCACTCACTAGGCTGCCAGCCTGGATTAGAGATGTCACATTCAAACTCTGCCTTTGAATTTGCTCAAACCAGGCTCATTTTCTTTCCTAGAAGTGCCATGCGAGGGCAGCAGAGATTGTGAAACGGGGCGCGGCGGGGACAGGGGTGGCACTGACCGAGGGGGTGTCCCCGGCCACCCCGGCTCCTGCCTTGGGGGCTGATGGGGACAAGCTGAAGGGACTCCCGCCATCTGGGCTGGACATCTCACTGGGTGTGGAGACCGTGAGGAACCGGAGCCGGTGCCTGGAGAATCAGACATTAAGGTCTTTACAGAAGCCACAACATTTTAAACTTTTAATGTTTTTGTTTTGGTTCTGATGGGAACAGCAAGAAGCACACACCAAGAGCAGCTCGGCCTCAATCCAACAAATATCACATTCCTGAGCTGAAACATCAGCACAAAAGTGGTTGAAAAGGAAAATAATAATGTTTGAGAACCTTTTTTATAGACATTCACATCCCTCTCATCCTGTGTCTACAAAGAACCAGTTTCCTGTAGCATCAAGTTTCTCCAAAGCAAACACTGGGCCCGCAAATTTTCAGCCTCCCCAAAATTTTGTAAATAAATATTTATGAACAGAATATGATAATAGGAAGTATTGGGTGGCCTTTTCAGTGGGCAGCAGTACTCACCCCACCAATAACGCAGAGGAGGGAAACGATGGAGAGAGCAGCCAAAACCTGCGTGTGACCTTCACGCCTTGGGTAGAAAAAGCTCAGAGAGCTGAGATTTCGGCGGCACCTGACCCTGATTTCCAGAGGCCGGGTTGAGTCTGTTTGACTTGGTGACGCTGAGTGATTATTTTTCGAAGAAGGAAGCAGTGCCATTCATCACCCCACGAGGCCAATCCGCAGCTCCGGCTCTTTCCTTGCGTGTTTGTGTGCTTGCCATGAGGTGGAGCCATGCACCGAAGCTCAAACTCCAGTAAAAGGCTACCAAGAGCTTTTAGCTCTATTATTTTTTTTAAGCTCTTCAGCCAGGTTGAGCCTAAGCCTCCATCCAAGGTCAGCTGATTGCTGACTAGCACCGATAAATCAAGCAGAAAGCGCTGATGATAATGCTGCTGGTTATCGATCGGGTGCCATAGGTGATGTTGAGGGGCGGGTTAGCCATTCCCACCAGTCACTAGGAAACGGGGTTGCCTCGGGATGCAGCCAGCCACCCGAGAACGGAGCTGATGAGATCATGTTTTGGGTTTCTGTTTCAGTGGCTGTGTCCTGCTGTCCTGATTGCCCTTGGAAAGGCTGCTTCATTCTGGGGCTTAAAGAGGGCCGTACAAGTTTGAGTGGATACACCCCAACACGGAGAGGCAGCTACAGGTGCTTTTCTCTCAGCTGCCTCTCGACCCTGTAATCTTCTTTTCCTCTATAAACTGAAATCTTCAGCTTTTCCTACAGCGTGCTCCCTGTTACCTCTATGCCCAAGGAACACTTTGTTTGACGGCTGCCAGGGTGGATTGCATTGCTCCACCCAGGAGATGACTGCAGGTGCCTTGGGAAGCCAAGCCAGTTCACAGAAACTGGTGGGACAAAGTGTCTGAACATAAATCCCATACGTCTGCCGGCAGCACAGGCAGAGACGGGTGGATCTTTTAAACTGCTCCAAGCCAAGCGCCGTGATTTGGTTTCGTTTGGACCGCTCCACCTCGAAATAGCTGCTCTGTTCCTGGTATAATTTTCTTGAAGGAAAATTGAAAACCGGCAAGATTTTAATTTTGCAGGAATGCTATTTTCCACATGAAAACAAACCTCTTGGAAAAATTCCCAAGAAGGTCTGAATAATAAGGCTGCAATACTGACAGGCGTAAACCCGGTGACTGCATGTCTTTCAATGCCTGGGGTCTATTTAAGCCGTAACTCCCATCTGTTGTGCACAAGGATGGCTACTGAACATCCCGATGAGAGAGGTGCGATTCATCATACAATAATGTTCCCTAATATTTGGTGTAATAAAGGAAATACTGTCGTCGGTTGCCTCTCTGATATATAACTCTCTGTTGGCAAATCTTTCACAGTAAGGTTATAATAACATCACTCTTTGGCATCTCTGCCAGATACTCAACTCTCTATTTTCTGTTCTGTCATATAAGCTGAGTAATTTATATGCCTGTTCAATACAAAAGGTGGTTATTATATGTTTGAAGAAAGAGATTTGACAATACCTGCCTTGTAAGAAATACCAACTGAGTCGCAGAGAGGAAAGGCAAAGGAAAATGCTGTAAATCAAAAGGTGACAAGGCAGTTTTCAGATGGAAGATTAGAACATTGTTCAGGGTTCCACAAACAAATATGTTGAATTATAGACAAAAAGCCACTTTCTAGCATTTGTCCCCTGTTACTGCAGTCCTTTTAGGGACATAAATCCCACTGAAGTCAAATCACGTCTGTAAACTAAATTCCAAAATTAATCCATAAGTAGAGTCTGTCATGGAAATGCTTATTATTAGTTGGATTTGTACAAGATGTATAGATATGATTTGAAATAAAAGCAACATTATGGAAAAAATTACGTCAATTGCAGTTTTGTCTGAATAAGGACTGCACAGTATGAATGCTCTCCCAAAATAACACATCTGCAGTGATCTAAGCAAAGCTCAGCTAACATTTGCTGCACTGTATTTTCACACAGGTAATTTCTGTGTGGCTGCTCTGAGCACAGCTCTAAAAAGACACCCCTCCCCAAGCTCTGACAAACGTGTAGCGGGGAGAGCACCTTGCTCTACCCAGCGAGAAAGAGCAGCGATGGGCGCTGGCCTGATGCCAGCACTGCCCTTCAATCCATAGAAAGATGGATTTTAGCTGATGGAGTGAAAACCCTTTGCCGTTTGCCGTTGCACAGAAACGTGCCATCACGGCTCTGCCTCCTGCCATACGGGCCAGCAGCCGGGCATGCAGCTTGGAGAACTTAAACAAGGCAAGAGCAGAAGAAGACAAGAAGAGAAGACAGAAGGCCCCTTTGGGTGCAGGACTGAGTGGCAACGCAACTGCGAGGAGCTCTGGAGAGCTCCTGCCCAGCTCTGCTTTCCCACAGATGACCAGGGCAGTTGACCCCAGCCCAGCAGACAGGATCTAGAGAGCAAAATACCAGAGCTGGTAGGTTGGGTGCCAAGAACTGATCGTGTGAACGGCCTTAATCCCCCTCAGCAAGGCAAAGGAGAACGCCTGAGCACCGTGGGAAAGAGCAGCTCTTGGTGGACATACATCCAACGTTGTCAGTCTAATGCTGAACCTCTCTTAAGAGGCTCAGAGAACAAGCCCACCCTGCTTGTGCCAGTCTGTATTCTCCAGCTTTCCAGAGCAGAGCTTCTCTACCAGCATGAGCTCCTGGGCCATCTCTGTGAAGACTATCCTGTTGTCCCTGCACCCCGGTGGCCCTCAGCAGCCCCAGGGAGCAGGGCCTGGCCCCAGGCAACACCTGGCTTTTGAGACATCATAGACAACCAAGGTATGCGAGGAGAAGGAAGTCCAGACCCCGATTCAGACAACAAGGTGAGCTTATCATTAGCTGTCAATGAAAACAGGAAGATCATTGACACTGAAGATGGGAGGGGACATTCCCTGACTCAGAGACGTCCCTTTGGAAAAGGAAAAGCACTCTCATGTTACAATGGGGAGAAGAACGTGGGTCGCTGCTCTTTTGAAGAGGCAGCTTGAGTAGAAGCTTGGTGGCAATGGATGTGATCTCTCCTCTAGAGGACTGTGAACACCCAGAAGTGGATTTCCAAGCTGAGCAGTACCTGCTGCCTTGCGTGACCTACTTTTCTGCACGCTATCTGGATAGGATTTGGCAATAGTTAAATCAGTGCTGAAAACTAACACTGCTGGGCAGCAACAATTATCACACATCTGATGGACCCCATGGAAGACCTTACTGCCCCCTGACAGCAGTTACTGGACCATTCCCCATTTCAGGCCTATGTTTTCGATACACATCTAGCAGGAACGCAGCCATTTTCTAAATTGAGCATAATCACTCAAATTCGTTTATCAGATCCAACAGGAGTTTTTCTTACTTGCAATTTACCAAATGTAGAGTCTTTAATGTTATCTCATAAATCACAAAAAAAAGGAAGGCACTTTCATGCTGAGCATCCAAGCAGTCCTGTGCTGCTGGATGAGCGAGGCTGAGCCAGTGAGGCTGTCAGCAGGATGGGCACATCCACAAGTCCAGCTTTTCCAGCAGCCTCGCCACACATCACAAATCACCGCAGCTATAAAATCCCACCCTACATCACGTATCACTCTTGCCTGGCCCCGGGGTAGCAGGTCTCTCACGACTCCTCCCTGCCTTCAATTCATCTTAACTGGGCCAGGGAATGCTCAGCTAAATCCACACTGAGCCATCACTAGTTGAGTTTTCACTGAGATTTTAACCACCATCATCCACACGGGGAGAAGAAGTAAATTAACAAGTATCATCACTCTTTTGGACTTGGAATTGGTTTCTAATGCCTGTGTTAAATGGGTAACAACTCTTTCAGAAGTTGGGATTTAGTATGATATTTGCCGATACTTTGATCCTATACAGATTTTTATTTTCCAACAAAATCTGTTTTCTTGATATATCAACCAATTAAATTAAACAGCTCTTATCAAAATGACCCCCAGTTACCAGCAAGAAACTTGATCCTGATGCTTGCAGCTCTAAAACCCAGTACGTTTCACCTCCCTTTTTCTCCCAGAATGAGATCCTGGCACCTTAATTCACGAGCACCGGAGCCGATCTCCACAGAGAGTCGCAATCAAGTCAACTCTTTCTTTGCAGCACAAAGGAAATCACATTTCTTTGAAACGCCGAGGAAATCTGAATGTGTGTTCCTGTTTAGCATGATTAAGGTGTCACATAGCACTCCCACGCACCCCGACACAGAGAACTTCTTGCCGGCTGCTGATGTCAAAGCAAATCAGCTGAAAACACAGAGGGGTTCTGAGAAACACAACTAGGACGCGCCAGGCAGGCTGCCAACGAGCCACCCCGCGCCATACGGACCAGGCAACCTTGAGGGCCAACCTCCACGTAGAGGATGGGGGTGGCACAATAACGTCCCCTGCCCCCCTAGCAGGTTTTTAACACAGGCATAGGGCACACGTCTTTCACCGTGTAGGAATAGCTGGGTGTGAGCAGGGTTATAAAACCCCGATAGGTAACATCACGTGTACGCAAAGCATTTGGGAACATCTCCAGGGGGTGCTCTTCTTTGCTTTTGGATTTGCCCCAAAACTTCTTTGCTTGTGCCCTGTCTTGGTCCGAATCACCTGGGACATCTCTTTCTATCCCAGTTCTGTCTCTCGTCACCCTGATGGATCTGCCTGCCGTCCTTTTGGTTTTCTATAGATTTTTCTTCTGTATATTTTTTGCTTGTGTCCTGTGGTTTGTCCACTATTAACATTAATAATTTAGGGAATTGTCTGCTTCTGCTGCAATCGATTCCTCTGCTGCTGAGTGCTGGGCCTGGGCCCAAGAACTGGGGGATTGGGCCAGATGGGACCAAATGAAACAAGGGAAATGAGTGAAAGCAGAGGAAAATGGGCACTTCATCCTTCACCACCCCATGAATTTAGGTGAGGATGCCCAAAGCCTAAGAAGCAGGAGCACCAAATTCCAGTTACCTTCTTTTTCAAAGCTCTCCTGCGTTTGTGTTACTGCCCTGGCACTGGAAGAAGTCAGCCACAATGCAGGAGCCCCACATTACCCCCAAGGCAAAGCTGCTTAGATACAAGCAAATGGGACTGACTCAGTGGGAAACACGTCACCCTGTGTCTCTGCAAGTGTTCACCTCATGGACATTGTAAAGGACTGAAGTGCTTGCGCAAAGCTATTGATCCAAGTGGCTCTTTCTGAGACCCTGTCACACCTCCATCCCACTCCTAGGGGCCATTTCCAAGAGCTACACCAACCTCATGCAGAAGACCTTGGTTTTGGGCAGTTTGCAGTCTTGGTGGCGATCCATTTCCTTGCGAGTGGCAGAGGAAGAAAAGCACCTTGTGTCTCAAGCCTTAAGCCAGTTCTCCTCCTCATTTCCTTCTCTGGCACACACAGCTGCACTGCTGAGGGCCACACGTGGGAAACGGTCAACAGCAGAGGGCACGGAGCCTGTCTCGGAGAGACGTTTTATGTTCTTAAGCCCAGGGCTTTATTAGCTCTGTGAGAGAGACAGAATAAATAACAAGACAGCATAGACAATGATTTAGGGACCAGGTATGCAGACAGTTTGACTAAGGCTGAGAGGATAAATCCATCTGATATAACATCACTGAAGCTCAGCTCTCCTCCCTGCCGTTGAGCCATACAGCTGGGCTTCTCTGAACAGCATTTTAGCAGAAGGAGGACTTTTTTTTTTTTTTTTTTTTTTTTTTTTAAGTGGACGGATTAAGACACCGCCCCCAAACAGGCGCAGGCTGCAGCTCTCCTCTGACGGCAGCAGACGGTGGCTGGTCAGGGGAGGACTTGTACAAGACCTGAAGATATATTGGCTGGTCAGAGGAGGACTTGTGCAAGGTTTGGAGCCTGGCTGACACCAGGAGCTGCCAGCACCTCACAGAAGGACCCAGCCCCAGCGCACCATGTAGCCTGGCTCGTCCCGCACCCCGGGGTTGGCACGATTACCAGGAGCACAACGAGGACACCAGCATGCAAATCCCAGCTTGTGCACCCAGGGAATGGGCATGCCAAGGAGGGTGTGGACACCCAACGCCTCCACCTGCCTCCTCCTCCTCCTCAAGGGCTTGGCTGATGTCCCCCTGGAACCTCAGGCCTGGATGCTGGGGACCCAGCACTTGGCTCTCCGAGCCCTCAGCTGGACGCGTGTCCTTACTCTGGTGTTCCCCAGCCACCTGCACTGCCCGACAGGCAGAGATGTGAGGACACGCTTCCCTTCCCCACCGGTGTTGGGAGCACTTGGAGGCTGGGCAGGAATGCGGTGCCAGTCGTGATGGGTGATGGACAGAAGCCAGAGCAGCGTACCACAGTCACGTAATTAAATAACAAGAACAGATTAGGCAATCTCTGTGCTTCATGTTGACAAGCCTAAAGGAAAGAACAGAACATGTAATCAAATGAGGAGGGGGGGGGGTTCTTTCTTTCTTTATTTTGAAAGAAAGACAATATTATAGCAATATACGAGGCAGCGTAGCACGCACTAATTACGCTGCAGTGGGTATTTCTCTCTTACAGGTTTGAGGATAAGACCGAGATTTTTATTGAAGCCCAAGGGAGCAAAGAACTGGGGGAGCTGGCATTCTTTGGGAACTAAGCACTCCATTCATTTAATGCTTATTGAATAGCTTTTGCCCCCCCGTTTCACTAACCTGCACAAGGACACATTTGGCGCTCTCACACCAGCAGCCTGCAATCAGAGAATTCACCTGTAACCCAGCTTCCTCCTGGAACAGACCCATAGCTACACGGTCTTCCTAACGACAGATCAGGCTCAATAAAAAGCACAAATTACAATCTGCTGTGAGGAAACATTGAAGGCTTCCTTCTTTTTGACAATTTCTACAGAGATGTTCCTGCTGAGCCCCCGGGTTTGCAGTGTCCTGTGCTAACAGGAGCTGCGAGAGCTCAGCTGGGGCAGGGGCTGCTGCCATTGTTGGCTGAGGAGGAGATAGATGGAGCAACCAGCTGCTTTCCTTGGGCTTTCTAGGCCAAAGCCACAAGCCAGGATTGGAGTGAAAATGTACTGAAGAAACCATCTGACCTGTACACGAGGCTTTTTAGCTGAATTTCTTCACCGGCTCAACAGGCAACTGGACATCTAGTTATCCAGCTACCCGTTTCCCTGACCCAAGGATGTAATTTGGTGACTCACCACTGTTCAGCTACCAGTAATGACAGCTGGAGTTTTTCCTCAAACAACTGATTTCAGATATGCAATTCGTTTAGATCCTGTTGAAAAAAAAAAAAAATCTGCTCCTGATTTTTGTCTCTATGGTGCTAAACACATCAATATCCAGTAACGCCTTCTGCAGCACTGACCTGGTTTACCCTGCTTTTGGGAATCATCCAGGCAAACGAGGCTCTTTGCCTTTTTGAATCACTCTTCTGAAGTGATCTGCGGAGAAATGATCTGCCTGAAAAGTGATGACCCCCGATTGCTAATAAATGTCCCCGGGCTTTAGCGAACCTGCTACAAAGCTCGCTGAAACGAGCCCAGCATCTTTAGAGAAGGCCTCCTGCAACGTGCAAGACGGCAGGTATCCCAGGCTGCAGTGAGAATCCCAGAAAACACGCAAGGAGAGGTTTTGCCCTAGTTAGGAAATCACTGGTGAAGTTATAGGTGACACTATTCCCTGGCAGTGTCATTTGCCCCGACACCTTTTCAGTGGGAAGGCAACTCGTCAGAGCCACGCTGTGTGGAGTTGCCTTATTTACTCTGGCGGGGTGGCATGAATCAGAGTTGAAAAGTGCAGTATGCTGAAGCCAGCCCCAATTCCCATGATGTGCGAGCGTGAGTCACTCAGCGGGGAGATTCTGCCAGGGTCCCTCCTGGGCGACCCGGCTCTGCTAAACGCGCCGGAAAATCCGCGGATAAAAACAGCCCCGGTGACGCACGGGAGCCGAGCAGCCTCCGTGCCTTTTTGGGGAAGCTTCTGAAACGCCGACGTTTCCTCTTGATCGATAATTTGGCTGGCAGGGCAGGGCTTTTGAAGCAGTCCAGAAAACACAGATTTCTGCTTGCACAGTCACTGCTGTTTCTCTCTGGGAAGGTGACAGGCTGGGTAACTCCAGGCGCAGGCAGGGGAAGGATTTCTCTTCCACGTATATTTAAAGCCGGGCTCTCCCGTCAGAGCTCTTGCTTACGGAAAAGACAATGTGGGATGTGAAAGTGCTTTCTGCGGCATATGCAAAAAAAAAGTATTTAAAAAAAAAAAAAGTTCCATCTCAAAGTCCCACAGATGATTTCTTTTTCCCTCATCACCTCCTTTCTCAATCATCTCCCTGGTAAATACCGCTTGTGGGGTTATCACTGGGGAGCAAAACTGGTGGCGTTCTGCAGCAAGCCCACCTGAACATTCAGAGTGGGGTTTTTTGGCCTTAAAACCCATCACTCAGCTGACCCTGCACTCCCCAGAGCTGATCCTCCACCCCCTGCAACCATCACAGCAACGGCACCACCGTCTGCAATGATGGTTTCCATGCTATTGTCCCAACTTGGACTTCAAAGAAAAGCCACTAATATTTGCAGATAAATATCTCATTAATTTCAACCACAGGCAGCCGTGAGTCACTTCCCCTTGACTACACTCCTCTCTTGTGACCAGAAATGGGGTATTGGAGATCTGGCACTGTGTAAAATTCATAATTATTTTGAAAGGATATCAATAATTCGATAATTAGTCTCAAAAATTCAGGCCTAAAAAAGTCCTTCGTTTTCTCCAGAGATCTGCTGTTAGTTAATCGCCTCTGCTCCTACCACAGCTGCCTAATAAAGCTGAATAACTTCACTGCAGAACTGTTGGCTTTTTTAAAGCATCTTTTAGAGTTCAAGCAGGCGGTTGGGCTTTCCTTGAACCGTAGCCCCTCCTTGAGCTAAATCTTGTCTTTTTCCCCCCAAAATAAAACGCACACGAGGTGATGCTCCCCCGGGGGCTCACGGGACCCGCTCGGCAGCCGCCGCAGGGAGCCCTTGGTGGGGGTTCCCCCCGCCGCAGGCCGGCTCCCGCGTTCCGTGTGGGATTTGGCAGCTCTGCCGTGCCGTGCCGCTGCCGAGCTTCTCCTTCCCTTCCCTTTCCAGCAACCGGCTCCGCTCGGCCACGCTCTCGGCAGCGGCGTGACTCGGAGCCTGATTAATCACAGACCCCGGAGCCTGAAAGCCAGCAGTGTCTCGCGTGCCAGGAGATGCTTCTCTTTTAGACGGATTGGTTCTCCTTTCTTATTATTTTTTTTTTTCTTCTTTTTTTTTTTTTCTGAAATAACAACAGCTTAACCAAGATCCAAACCCCCAACTTTTAAAATAAAAGCCAGAGCAGCACCTCGGTGCACAGATAGAGGGGCTCTGCTGAGGTCACCCTGCCGCTGCCCCGTTTGAAGGGATGCCATGGCATCATTTGCCATGATAAATCACTGGAACTTGAAACCAAGTCTGTACTCAATATCCACTTAAAAAACAAAAACAAACAAAAATCTCCACACTGCTTAATAACCACTCAGGCCTGCTTTAAAAATACATCAAAAAAAAGAACCTTTTCCATCAGTTTTAGTGGGCTTTGCATTATACCATTGGGCTGGAGGTGAATTCCCAGCAGGGCAGAGCCCCTTGGCCAGCAGCCACTGGACAACCTTCCGGGATGGTGGAGGAGACCTTTGGGGCTGGCAGAGCTGCTGGTGGGACACAGGATGCTCACGCTGGGCCAGGTTATGGCACAGCTTCAGCTGAGCACGGCGCTCAAACCCAGGCTTTGTTCAGACCAAAACCTCTTGCCAAATATTTTTCCTCATTCAGTCACTGCTCGTTAGCCCGTGGGTTCATCCTGGTGACTAATGACTCTCGTCTGAAGTCAGCGGATTACGAGGGAATAACCAAACAGGAGGAGTCTCTCATTTGTGCTGATGAACAGAGGGGGGGGAAACGTGTGTGAGAGAAACGCTGTTGCTTCATCTCATGAATTCCCCTGATACTCCCTGGGGGCTGGTCCCTGGTGCTGAGGGCACTCACAGGCTTTTTACCTGAATCACAGGGGGAAAAATGACGCAGAACCAGCCTGTGCTGTGCTGGCAAAGGAATGGCCTCAGGTGGGTTTGCTTTGTGCTGTGCCTCAGGTCATGGGGGAACACAGAATGTCCCACCCCCCTGCCCCTCCATGGGTTGCCCCTCCAGCCACTTGCTACCCCATGGATGGGGCCAAGCCACACCAACCTCATGGCTGGAGCTCACCTGGGAAAGGAAGGGCTCCCTATGCCCCCTGAGCCCGGCATCGGTCCAAACTGGGCCCCAAAACCCAAAGTAACTTCACTCATCAGCAGGTGGAGGCCAACAGTTTTTTTTGAGCCTCCATGAAGACATTGGAGACCCTCAACGGACTGGTGACTCGTGGTGCCGGTGATGGTTGGGCACAGAGCCACCATGTCCCCATGTCTCTTCTGACAGCAGTTACCCCTCAGCATCCTCAGGACATGCCAGACCTGCTGGGACAAAAAAATGGAAGATTTCACCAACTCATTTCCATGAGGAACAAGGGTGCTGGCAGAAGGCTGGGGAGCAGGGTACAGCCCAGAGTGCCTCGGCAG